>NC_091120.1:7638207-7748207 GCF_040183065.1 Periplaneta americana
ACCCGGGCCACCTGGTTTCGCGGCCAGACGCGCTGACCGTTACTCCATAGGTGTGGACAAAAATCTACCTGCAACCCCCCCGCACAGATGGCAAGAATACCTCAGGTCCCAGCACTAAACTCGTCGGAGGAAGACAGTATATTGGTGGACAATTTAGTGATTAGAAGTTGTGCACCGCCATCTCTCCTAGTTCCGAGGTAGAAATTTTACATAAAAATTTCTGAGCCCGCCGGGGATGGAACCCGAGCCACAGAGCTAACTCGGTGGATGTATAAAATCAAATGTTATAACTAGAGCGGTGCAGACGGACCACATGACAGACAGAATGGCATCATAGCAAGGGTTCCGACGTTACTCGGCGTGTTCCCTGTGTACAAGCGACGGTCATCCACACGATGTGTTGACGTACAGACGACACAATAGAAATGACACAGTTTCTTAACGTTTCTACAATTAATTTCCTACAGATACTTTAGTAAGATTTAAAAATTACAAAACTAATTAACCATTTCATCCTAAACAAATAATATACTGTATACATGTATGATTTCATACAGAACGCAAACAAAATCGCTGTTTATTTGTAACGGGTTCATGATATTCTATTCGCAAAAGCACTTGAAAAATTGTTTTTTGTTTTTCCTTTTCTTTACAATGAGTGTGATTTATTAATGCACATGTGATGCGTTATCAGATTTCTTCCAAATATTGTTGCAATGCGTAACAAATGACATTTGTACGTTATTAACAGAAAAAAGATTGTCGTCTATCTGATAACATGGCCTTATATGTGGAGAAGCTTCTTTCTACGTCTGTTGAGACAACTGGGGCATACGTAAAATCCTGTAAAACATTTTTTTCAACTTCTGTTAGTTCTTCAAAGGAATCCTTATCTCCAGAAATACTGTCACTAATCTTTCAGAGTTTATAATATCCACCATTTTTTTTCAACTTATTTGTTATTTTCGCAGATATTATTTTACCAATTTTATCGTCTACTTGAGTCACTTTCTTCCAGATATTTCGCAGTAGGGAAATCTGATCAACCAGTTCTGTATCAGACTTTTCTAAAGCTGTTATACAATCAGGAATAAACCCATAATTCGATTCAATGCATTCCAATTGTTTTATGCTTGAATCAATTAACAAAAATATCACCATATTAGGAATTAAGTCTCTTAAACCTTGCCAAACGAATTTGCTCCGCCTTAGACATCGTAACACTAGAACCGAACTGTTCTTGTTTCTTTAGTACTGCCGTTAGCTTTACTACGCTGTATCTACTGCTTGCAGCTATCCTGTGTACCGCAGAGTCACACCTCTGCAGGTACTCAAGGTGAATTTACAATCCTTGCCCTGTTGCCGGTGTGTCGAACAACTGTTCCCTTTGCACTGCTCTAGTTATAACATATAAAGCAGCGAGTGTTCCACTGTCACAAGCAGAGACTGTCCGCCAATGCTTAACAGCAGCACAGTCTCTCCTGAACGACAGAAATGAAAATGCACATACCAGTATAAAGGGGTAATTAATCCGCCAGTAGCTTATTTGCCGACAATGTGTAAACGGCAGGGGTAATCCGCTATTGTATTTTATTGAATGTCAATATGCACAGGACAGCGCTCGTCCTGATTTTTATGTGCGCTCACAGCAATCTCCGTTCAGTTCAAGTTGTGAAAATACCCAACAGTGCACAAGGTTGGGTGTAATTAGTCTGCAAAACATTTCAGTTCAATTTCTAGGTGAGACGGAGCCGTGAGATTTTTCTAACACTTCAGGAGACTGGAATGCAGTTCAGAACAGCAGTGGTTGTTTTGATGTTGTTTAGTCAACTGTCCGAAGACAGGTCTGAACCTCACAAGTGATACAAGAGGCAACTAAATCAGGATATAACGGGGTAAGATTGCCAGTTTCTTTCTCCCTCCATTGCATACATCGCCTACTAGATACGTATTACATTAATCAGACTTCAGATGTATAGAAACAATTGTTCTTTCTTTGACACATGAGTAGTTTAATAATCAAAGACGGACATCTGTCTTCTCCATAGTTTTGATCCGCAGGCACTCTTTTGTTTCACATTGTTCTTTGTAATATTTTAACACAATTTATTTTACATCTTGATTACACAACTTGTAACACTGTATCACTTCGGAATATGTATGGTAAGACTTTCCTGTGTTAAATTTCAACGTACTTCGTTTACATGTTTCGACCTATTTATGGGTCATCTTCAGAACTGGTCGTTGTTGGTCTTGGCGCCACAATTTATTTTGTAAATGTAGTGTTAGAGTTTGCATATGGTTTCACCATAACTGAAAAGAGCATGAAAAATTGTACAAGAAGCCACATCTATCTAAACTTCGATCTGAGGGTCAGATGTCCGCCTTTGATATTAAGTTACTCACATATCGTCAAAAGAGATGTATAACTAAAGCCACCGTTTCTGGAGCGTGAAATATGTAATGGGAACGTTGAGCGCGAGTATCTTATCTTTTCCATAGTCTGTGGACGAGAAAGCTGACAACTGTGATTGTCAGATTGCTGATGTCATATCTGTTTAGGGGGTGGTACCACCCTCAGCCGAAGTGGTAACAGACGCCACTGACTGGACAGTACTCAAGGACACACCACAGCGAGTGTCTTGTCTTTGACGCAGTCATTGGGCAATAAGACTGACAATTGTGATTGGCAGATTGCTGACGTGACGTGTTGGGTGGTACCGTCCTGAGCTTCACTGGCAACAAGTGCTCACTGACTGGCTTTTTACTCAAGGACACGCGCCTGAAACGCTGACACTGGCTGTACTGCCTTAAAAATCTGTACAAACACTTACTGGAACAACTTTTGGAGTCTAAAGTTCAACTTACTGGACAAATTTATGGAACTGTCAACGAAGTGGTAAGTTTTTTAAACTTGTGGTCCACATCTGTGGAGTAACGGCTAGCGCGTCTGGCCGCGAAACCAGGTGGCCCGGGTTCGATTCCCGGTCGGAGCAAGTTATCTGGTTGAGGTTTTTTTTCCGGAGTTTTTCCTCAATCCAATACGAGCAAATGCTGGGTAACTTTCGGTGCTGGACCCCGGACTCATTTCACCGGCATTATCACCTTCATATCATTCAGACGCTAAATAACCTCAGCTGTTGATAAAGCGTAGTAAAATAACCTACTAAAAAAAAAAGAAACTTGTGTCATTCCAGCACAATTGTATGGTTGTCAGACACGGTCCCCAATCTCTAAGGCAGGAGTATAATGCACCGGACATTGTGTCTCGGACCGTCCGATCCGGACTGTACTGTTTCGGTCAGTCTCGAACATAATATCGACACAAAGTATTGTACGTAGTTTTCACATGCACTATTATTCTCAATAATTGTACGTGATGGCAATCAACGATGAAATTGTAGCAATGATTTATTATTTTATATGGTTAAAAGAATAAAAACTCACAAATAGAAGTTGTTCGATAATTAAATATAAATGCATTAATTTCATTCGCAACTTCTTCCCACAGTTAATATACTAAGTCTTTCCTATGTTTTTTTTTGTCAGTGTAGGACAGACTTAGTTAAATTCTTCTGTTAACTTTACTTAAATTAATACACCTAAATCAACAATAAAAATATAAATATTGTTAAACCAGAAATAAGTAAAATAAAAATGTTTAATCAATCACTAAAAACAACTCTAAAACGGATTATTAAAAAAACTCCCTGCACTGCCACCGGGTATATACCCATTTGCAGTGTGAATAAATACAAACATACACTTAGCTCATTTCGTGATGATAAAGTTTTGGTGCAAAAATAAGGTGCAAATAAAAAAATAGTGTTTTTAATGTACGTACATTTTTAGATTTCAGGAAGTTACATGTCAGCATTTTTACCTCAAATGAATTTATACAATATTTACAAACAAGCAATACATATAAACGAAAAAAAAAAAATAGCGCTCTAGAAGGACCGGTATAATTTCGAGATAGTCTTTAAATTCAAAATATTTAGGCATATTCAGTCTAATTTTTAATTCCTTAGTCAGATTCATACCTACAAACCAAAGAAAGTTCCTTCGATATTTTGAAAGGCCTAGACATGTATCATGAAGCCCTGATCACAATATAGACACACTGAATCCATCTTCCACCATGCTTGTCGTCCTCGAAATTTCCTGAGCAAGATCCGCACAAAAATCATTAGTCTTATGATTCTGCTTTTCTTTAAGCACAGATCTTCTTTGTTTGGCTCCTGAAGATGATGCTGTTTCGTTGTCTACCTCTTTAAACTCACTTGAAAGACTGGAAATGTCATCCTCATTGACTGCTGCTTTGGTCCCTTCTGGTTCTCGTCTAACTTTACCAAGAAAAAGACGAGCTTTCTCTGCGCAGTTTTCATTTGTTTAAAATTCAATCAATTGTCTCTTTGATCTAATTTATATCGTATTTGTTTTTACATTTCATTATCTACTGTCTTCAACATTATCGACATGCATAATACATCAGAGATGCTATAAACACATATAAAAACAGTTTACGTTTCACACATTTGATATTCCGTTCGATAGAGAATGTTGTTATAGCAAAGAAAAAATTTAAAGAAAAAAAATGGTCATTCATTCACTGCACCTTCCTCACGAAATTTCTTTATTGTATTAAGGCTGGTTCACAATAAACCGGGAACGAGAACCAGAATGAAAACGAGAAGCAGAGGACGTGAATATGAAAATTTTTTATTCACAATAAACCGAGAACATAGAAGACTATGCATATCGATATGTATATCAAAACGATATGTAAAGTCGATATTACGCATTCTGATGTTATTTGTGTATAATTGACCAATGGCGTTCTCTCATGAGTACAAGGCAGCCAACATAAACACAGGTTAACCAACTTCGAAATTTCAACTGAAACATTTAATTAGGTACGGTACTATAAATATGCCCATGCA
Organism: Periplaneta americana; assembly: GCF_040183065.1. Taxonomy (NCBI): domain Eukaryota; kingdom Metazoa; phylum Arthropoda; class Insecta; order Blattodea; family Blattidae; genus Periplaneta; species Periplaneta americana. The sequence continues at coordinate 7,643,151 of NC_091120.1, forward strand.
TCTTTATTATCACAACCTATTTTAAGTCTACCATAACGTAAAATAATTAGAGAAGAAACATTTGTAATAGAACAAAAATGAACACAACAGTAGTTATTGAATTGAAGCATGAATATGTAGTGTGTAATACAACCAATACAGTAATAAAATATGATTCGCTTCCGATCGGTGTTCAAAGATGCAGATATTGAAAGTCACGTATTCTCCTTCATTTTCTCATCTTTATACGAGGCGCGCCGCTTATCGTAAACGTGAGGATTTTCCTCAACACTCAAGATTAGAATCTCATCAAATAAAACTTGCTCCATGATGCACAGCACAGAACAAAATAAGCATAGGTTATGTCACGGTCTTCTTGCTACAAAATATACGACGACAAAATAGCTTTTAGATGGCAATAGAATGAATCTAGTGGGCTGTGATCGGAAACGTGAACGCCAAAGTTGTAACTTGGCCAACTCTCCGTTCCCGATCCTGGGCTCCGGCAAGCTTTTCGTTAATTGTGAATGCTCACATTTAAATGTACACATTTTAACAATTTTACCGTTTTCGTTTTCGTTCCGATTCTCGTTTCCGGTTTATTGTGAACCAGCCTTTAGTCACACAAGTTTCACTTATAGACAATTGTGCTGCAATTTCTCTGTGAGACCTGCGCACTTATTCATCCCAATTATTTGCCACTTCAGCACCTCAGACACACTTTTTTTCCCCCATATTCACAGTTTGCAATAACATCACTCTTTGTGTATGAAACACTTCGTAAAACGGTAGTCCCTCACTTCAGCAGAACTTAATCTGGAAAAAGGACCTTCATGCCATTGTATGGAGCGAGAAACAAGCTTTGGATTGGCGCAAGCTTGGTCACGATAACGCAGTCGGCTGTGGAGATAAAATGATGAGTATTTTCATTTCTTTGGAAAATTAGTAAAAAAAAAAAAATTGCCAAAAGATAGAAAACATTTTTTTTTATTTTTTTACTAGTGCCAATATATTCTTACACTTCACATTGCTGAAAAAAATAATAAGTACTACACTAAACATTCTGGTTTAGCATTTACAGATTAATCCGTCATCAATTTTTCACAACAGCAATAATTTTATAAACATTCACAATTCGAAAACTAAATGTCGTATTTCCACGATCTTTGCATCACTAGATATCTAAGAGTCTAAATAATTCACAGAATATTCATGAGGAAGATAGTAACAACAATATAGGACCAGGAGATAATTATACAGATTGATTCAGACCACCCGTAACAGTCATGTATTTCGGAAACTAGTGCATTAAAAGTTTCGAGAAAAAAAAACATTTATAACTAAACCACATGTGAACTTTCACTTGAGCTTGATTTCATCAATCAGCTCTAACAGGAAGTAGGGTCAGTGGCGTATCACTTTAAAATTTCAAATGGGAGTCTGGGTCAAATAGGGTACCATTTGATAGAGCTCTTCAAAAGAAACAACTTTCATAGGAAACGTTTTTACCAATTCCTATTTTTTCAATGAGAAAACGTACAAAAAGATAAGAAGAAGAGTTATGGGTGTGTGCTGCTCACAATGGCAGACAGTTTGAACATTTATAAAAGTTAATGGAATTGTCCAGTCTTTCAGTAAATTGTCTTGTTTACATTTTCGTCTTTTAACATTTCTTAATATTAATGACATTATGTTTTTATACGTTTTCTCACTGAAAGAGTAGGACTTGGCAAAAATGTTTCCTATGAAAGTTGTTTGTTTTGAAGAGCTCTATCAAATGGTACCTTATTTGACCCCAACTCCCATTTGAAATTTTAAAGTGATACGCCACTGACCCTACTTCCTGTTAGAGTTGATTAATGAAATCAAGTTCAAGTGAAAGTTCACATGTGGTTTAGTCATAAATATTTTTTTCGAAAATTTTAATGCACTAGATTCCGAAATAAATGACACGTGTGGTCCGAATCTCCCATTGTTTTTCGTACGTTTTCTCATTGAAAGAATAGGAATGAATAAAAACGTTTCTTATGAAAGTTGTTTGTTTTGAAGAGTTTTAATGGTACCCCATTTGACCCAGATTCCCATTTGAAATTTTAAAGTGATACGCCACTGACCCTACTTCCTGTTAGAGCTGATTGATGAAATCAAGCTCAAGTGAAAGTTCACATGTGGTTTAGTCATAAATATTTTTTTCTCGAAAATTTTAATGCAATAGATTCCGAAATAAATGACACGTGTGGTCCGAATCTCCCATTGTTTTTCGTACGTTTTCTCATTGAAAGAATAGGAATGAATAAAAACGTTTCTTATGAAAGTTGTTTGTTTTGAAGAGTTCTATCAAATGGTACCCCATTTGACCCAGACTCCCATTTTAAATTTTAAAATGATACGCCACTCACCCTACTTCCTGTTAGAGCTGATTGATAAAATTAAGCTCAAGTGGAAGTTCACACGTGGTTTAGTTTTTCTCGAAAATTTGAATGCATTAGTTTCCGAAATAAATAACTTACGGGCGGTCTGAATCACCCTGCATATGAAATTTGCTACTGGTCTTAAACTTTTGTCAGGTACTGTAGAAGCCGGTGTCCATTTCAACGATTCGCAAAGCTGAGAACGAATGGTCTGCAGCTGTGAAGGACGGAGTATTTCCCTTTTATTTATCAAGAAACGAAATCTCAGGGTTACCAACTGAAGCATAAAAGCTGCGAGGCCCGAAGTAACGTTCTAGAGTTGAATTCCATATTTATATATACAGAAGATCCCTAAGCCTCTTTTAATGACACAGACAAAGTTCCGTTGAGTGGAAATCCAGTTAAAATTGAGTTTGTAAAATAACTGACTTTGTAACAAATAGTCATTTAAATATTAAATAGATAACGAAGTTCAGATGAGAAGAAGTCTGATTTCCCTCACTCGCAGAAGCGACTTGCGATCGAGGAATACTTCAACAAAGGTTGGAGGAGTACTCGTACATGCCTTTACGGCTGTAATTTCATACCTTTCAACTTTAATTACAATTGCGACCCTTTAAATTAGAATATAATGGGCATCGTGTAGTCGTACAACATGGCTGAGATAGGCTACAGTTTTAACTATGCCATGCAGTTACGTTTTGGATTGAAATGCAATCTACGTTGCCATAGTGATGCCCTGTGCCATGCAAAAGTCTTAATTCGTGTGTTGGGATAGTTACAGGTCCAGGTTTTCTAAGGATTATAAGCGTTATGAAATAAGTCATCATCATTATCATGATAAAAGTTCGGAGCAAAAGAAGATATTGGATTATAGACAACATTAAGGGGGGACGGATGAGAAATAATATTTTGTTATTGAATTGCCTATAACTTTCACATTTTTTGATCTAGGACCTTCAAAATTTTAAATATTAGTTTAAAACAGTGTTTTCTTTACCTTCATTTTTTTTTCAGAATTTTATGAACAATAGTTTTTATTTTTCAAATTTTTCATTAAGAAAATTAAAAAAATTATGTACCTTTTTTCTAAAAATTTACTAAACCAATAAACCTAAAACTTTGCACATGTGTTATCAACACGTAAAGTCATATTCCCCTGCAACCAAATATTGTATTCAGGCTCTATATTACTATAAAAATATATACATGAAACACTTTTTTTAAATGTTTTCTAGGTTTTGTAATGTATAAAACTCACAAATATTAACAAATCAAAATTTTATTGCAGGGAATTACAGATAATATAGTTTTAAGTTTGTGTGCATAATTTCATATTTTTATTCCTAATGGTTGCAGAGAATGCCATTAGGAAAGTTCAGGATAACAGAGAAGGTTTGGAATTGAACGGGTTACATCAGCTGCTTGTCTTTGCGGATGACGTGAATATATTAGGAGGAAATCCACAAACGATTAGGGAAAACACGGAAATTTTACTTGAAGCAAGTAAGGAGATAGGTTTGGAAGTAAATCCCGAAAAGACAAAGTATATGATTGTCTCGTGACGAGAATATTGTACGAAATGGAAATATAAAGATTGGAAATTTATCCTTTGAAGAGGTGGAAAAATTCAAATACCTGGGAGCAACAGTAACAAACATAAATGATACTCGGGAGGAAATTAAACACAGAATAAATATGGGAAATGCCTGTTATTATTCGGTTGAGAAGCTTTTATCATCCAGTTTGCTGTAAAAAAATCTTAAAGTTAGAATTTTTAAAACAGTTATATTACCTGTTGTTCTGTATGGTTGTGAAACTTGGACCCTCACTTTGAGATAGGAACATAGGTTAAGGGTGTTTGAGAATAAGGTGCTTAGGAAAATATTTGGGGCTAAGAGGGATGAAGATACAGGAGAATGGAGAAAGTTACACAACACAGAACTGCACGCATTGTATTCTTCACCTGATATAATTAGGAACATTAAATCCAGACGTTTGACATGGGCAGGGCATGTAGCACGTATGGGCGAATCCAGAAATGCATATAGAGTGTTAGTTCGGAGGCCGGAGGGAAAAAGACCTTTGGGAAGGCCGAGACGTAGATGGGAAGATAATATTGAAATGGATTTGAGGGAGGTGGGATATGATGATAGAGACTGGATTGATCTTGCTCAGGATAGGGACCTATGGCGGGCTTATGTGAGGGCGGCAATGAACCTCTGGGTTCCTTAAACTTACTTACTTACTTACTTACAAATGGCTTTTAAGGAACCCGAAGGTTCATTGCCGCCCTCACATAAGCCCGCCAGAGGTCCCTATCCTGAGCAAGATTAATCCAGTCTCTATCATCATACCCCACCTCCCTCAAATCCATTTTAATATTATCTTCCCATCTACGTCTCGGTCTCCCTAAAGGTCTTTTTCCCTCCGGTCTCCCAACTAACACTCTATATGCATTTCTGGATTCGCCCATACGTGCTACATGCCCTGCCCATCTCAAACGTCTGGATTTAATGTTCCTAATTATGTCAGGTGAAGAATACAATGCGTGCAGTTCTGTGTTGTGTCACTTTCTCCATTCTCTTGTAACTTCATCCCGCTTAGCCCCAAATATTTTCCTAAGCACCTTATTTTCAACCACCCTGAACCTATGTTCCTCTCTCAGAGTGAGAGTCCAAGTTTCACAACCATACAGAAGAACCGGTAATATAACTGTTTTATAAATTCTAACTTTCAGATTTTTGGACAGCAGACTGGATGATAAGAGCTTCTCAACCGAATAATAACACGCATTTCCCACATTTATTCTGCGTTTAATTTCCTCCCGAGTGTCATTTATATTTGTTAGTGTTGCTGGGTTCCTTAAAAGCCAGTAAATAATGGTTGTAGAGAAAAAGGTACGTAAGTATTGAAAAATGTAAGTTGCTGAAAACGTATTTTAAAGTTATAGTAGTATTTGTCTACTATCTCACTTCATACAGTGCACTTAATGTTCCATATATCCATAAGGAAATAGTAAGCCACAGCCTTCCTAGCACTGGTCAGATAGTTTGCTATCTAAATTCCAAGAAAGTTTCTGTAACATAGAGACTCCAAAATGGCTAAGGAAAGGGGAGTGGAACATTGCGCCGCGCTGTGGTATTTCAATTTTAAAGTCCACTTAGGTCCTTCTGAAAAGCAAAATGTTTCAGTATTTAATACAGAAAATTATGTACTATTTATTAAAGCAATAAAAACATTTCTTGTCACAATTTCGCGTCTGTAAGATACATGAGGTTGTCTACCGAATACGTGAAACAAAAATTAGTTTCTTTCAGCTATCACAACTTAATAACTACTCATAAACACTATGAAAGAACATTAATCACATTTCAGTCATCTTACGACCTGTGATCAGACTTGTTTCTTAAATTCTCTGATCTTCATTTCAATTGACGTGCAGCCAACTTCTCTGCAGCCTTCCAGTCTGTATTAGACTCGCATATTATGTAATCGCTGACTACCGACCATCACAGCCCAGACAGTGGCGCCATCCACTCTGATGACGTGATCATACCACTTCTTTTGGTAATGTGCAATTACGTTAAAACTGATACTGAATATGTATCCAAAGCTGGTCTTAAAATATAGTCATTTCTAAGTTTATCAACTCTTGAGCAGCCATACACACCTCTTAGCAATATCACATTCGTTGTATATACAGGGACATCATTTTATTTTTACTTCAATTTTTATTGTCCCTGAGTTTTTGAATGTACTTCACTCCCACCCCTTCTACTAATGAAGTTCCAACCGTCCTCCACACAGAACCAAGTCCTAATATAGTAAACAGTACTGAGTTAGTGAGTATGATACGTTCCAGAAATATGTTCGCGTTTTCCAGTGACGAAAGAGCTTTAAATATTGAATCATATTTTCGCACAGGTACTGTCCCTTTGCCTACGTCGCATCCCGATTTCCCCATGTAAAAGCTGGGCTGTCTTAGCTCTTTTCTAAAAACGTTAATTTCTGTTAGGAATTGGACGTTTACGTAATGTTATACAACTGTTTAAAATAACTCAAATAAAAGGGCCTCGTTAAGTAATTAACTGTCACGTGAGTCCCCCCTTTCTACGATCCTGCGACAAAACCACTTGGACGGACAGTAGATAGCATGTCTGAGTAATTTTATCTGTGTGGGTCGGGCAGAAGTGAAGATTGAATTTACAGTACGTAAGGTACTCTTTTATAGAGGAGGTACACAATTATTTAAACATGAGTTACTAGTACGAAGGACGAAACTGGTAATTGGAATTAGATGCAATAGTCAATAGTGCGATAATATGGACATTAGAACTGAAGCCTGTATCGAAATGAATGGCCACCATTTTCAAAAATGTGTATAAATATCCATATTATGATTATTTTTCAATTTAACTTCATTCTCTATATTGTACGCTAATGTGCTGTAGACAGTATAATATACACTGCATAATGAATACGTCCACATGAATAAGTCAGTTCATGAGTAAACACACTCATTGTTAATACTGTACTGTATTTTGATTAAACAAAAAGCTAATGAAAATTATCAAACTCAAAATCGCGATATTTCATAGTTTACGTAAATGGATGGTTAATATTAAAAATGTTAGTAAAAATAAAATGATGTCCCTGTATTTGACTTTTTCCTTGTTCGCAATCAGCCCCAACTCTCACACCCATTCAAAAACATCAGCACAACCATTGCCTTGTAGAATTTAAGTTCCGTTTCCCTTCGTGTCTTACTTAAATTTGTTGCACACAAGCTGATATTTTGTATGTTTATTGTTATTGCCATCATTGATGTTATACAGGGAGGTCATAAAGTGGGCGTACTTATTTCACTTACTTACGTTGGTACCATACCTTGAATGTTCATGTATCGTATGACTACCACAGCTAAAACCGAAATAAAAACTCTTATATTAAGTTTTGTTATTTTCGTTACTATGAATAAATAATTTAAAAACCATACGTTGCTCTGTGTTGCAGTGCAAATCCATGGCGACCCGTGAATGTGAATTAAGTGAGAATTAATTTTAATACAAAAAAAAAAAGCGAAATGGTGTTTTTGATTTTTTTAAACTATGTGTTGTTTTGTTTTTAATTCCTGTCCATATGCAAACCTTGGCTTCAATTTATAAACGTTTAAGTTTGTTTTCTAAATCTCTGGGCATTTTTATGTAAATGTAAGGACACTTTATTGGCTATTTTTCAGCAATTTTTTAGGACATCAACTTCCGCTCTCCTATTTAGGAATAGTTTAGTGTTTTCTTCCAATAGTGTTTCGCTTACGAATAATAATAAAATGATAATAATAATAATAATAACAATAATAATAATGCTTCATTTTTTCTGACAAAGTTAAGGCCGTGATGCCTTCTCTTCCACTCAACTAAGGGATGAAAAGGAAATACATTATACTATAATGTTAGTACAACAGAAAGCTAAAGGTATACCTAAGACAAGATCGAAACAGAAAAATACATTATACTATAATGTTAGTGCAACAGGAAGCTAAAGGTATACCTAAGACAAGATCGAAACAGAAAAATACATTATACTATAATGTTAGTGCAACAGAAAGCTAAAGGTATACCTAAGACAAGATCGAAACAGAAAAATACATTATACTATAATGTTAGTGCAACAGAAAGCTAAAGGTACACCTAAGACAAGATCGAAACAGAAAAATACATTATACTATAATGTTAGTGCAACAGAAAGCTAAAGGTATACCTAAGACAAGATCGAAACAAAAAAAATACATTATACTATAATGTTAGTTCAACAGAAAGCTAAAGGTATACCTAAGACAAGATCGAAACAGAAAAATACATTATACTATAATGTTAGTGCAACAGAAAGCTAAAGGTATACCTAAGACAAGATCGAAACAGAAAAATACATTATACTATAATGTTTGTTCAACAGAAAGCTAAAGGTATACCTAAGACAAGATCGAAACAGAAAAATATGCATAAGCCAGAGAATTATCCAACTTAAATACCTACTTAAACCAGATGACAAATTCAATTACATGATTAATTTATAAACTAGTTACAATTGTGAATTATAATAATCCTGGGACAGTGTGTTTTCTAAAATAAGATGTTTCACTTTGGACTTGAAAGCGTTTAAGGTCGGGCAGGTAATGAAAATATTTGGGGCTAAGAGGGATGAAGTTACAGGAGAATGGAGAAAGTCACACAACACAGAACTGCACGTATTGTATTCTTCACCTGACATAAGTAGGAACATTAAATCGAGACGTTTGAGATGGGCAGGGCATGTAGCACGAATGGGCGAATCCAGAAATGCATATAGAGTGTTAGTTGAGAGGCTGGAGGGAAGAAGACCTTTAGGGAGGCCGAGGCGTAGATGGGAAGATAATATTAAAATGGATTTGAGGGAGGTGGGATATGATGACAGAGAATGGATTAATCTTGCTCAGGATAGGGACCAATGGCGGGCTTATGTGAGGGCGGCAATGAACCTCCGGGTTCCTTAAAAGCCAGTAAGTAAGTAAATAAGTAAGGTAATGAATTCCAAGAACGGATAGTGTCTATTGTAAAAGACGAAGAATACCAAGAACGGATAGTGTCTATTGTAAAAGACGAAGAATACATATATCGTGTTGTACTTGAGTATACAGATTATGAAATCGTGATGCAAGGGATACAATATAGCCTATACTCATGTAAGTTGACATAGCTTCAATAGCACAATTTTTAAAGACCCACAGCTCTTATAGGGCCCCGGTATAATTTCGAAGTTCACGTAACCAAACATTATGCATACAAAACACGGACCTCCCTGGTTGTTCGTCAAACACAGCTGAGACAACACAGTACACACGTAAGACAAGGGGGACGCACGGAGCCCCAATGTATGAAGATAAATTTCTTCATGTACTATGCTGGTAATCGAACCAGGTCTGTCCGGTCTGACCTATGGATCCACCACATCGGGCTTAATACATATGTACAGTACTAATCTATTTTAAATTTCATGCATACATATATTACAAACGTGTTTCAAATATTAATTCAATGCATCAGATCCGTCATGTCATGTGCTCTACATGTGATGGACGTGATGGATTTAGTGTTTAAATCAATCATTTTTGGGCGTTAGCCATATTTAAATGAAAACAGAACTGTGATGGATAATGTCGTAAATAAAGCCTCAAGAATGACATCTTGGTCCAAAGCCCATTATAATATAACAAAAACATTTTTGTGGCCTTGAGGTATAATGATTAACTTTATTAATACTGCATCTAAATCGGATACTGTCATATTTCTTAAAGTTTTATTTCAGTGTTTGTGAGAAAAACATGCAAATATAATCCATCTGTTCGTATATCAGTATGTAAAGCAAAACCGTAACTATAGAGGAGTATGAATAAAGACTCGTTCACAATGAAAATTAAACATAACGTAAGCATTAACTTAAGAATATAAACGTTACGGTAAAAACAAGACCATTCACGATGGGAACATCAACATAACAGCAAACATACTTGGTAACCATGGAAACATAACAACGACGCCATTTCCTCATATTCTGTCGTATACTTCAGCGCTCCACGATTGTGTTCTGTTTGCAAATCACTTAAGCATAAGCATGAAAGTTTTGAGTTTGCAAACTTTCATGTTAACGTCTTACGGTAATGTTTATGTCAATGCTTATGTGAATCATTGTGAATGATCCCATTTGGTAGCCTGGGCGCAAACTTCTGTGTTTATGTTACGGTTATGTTTAATTTTCATTGTGAATGGGCCTAAAGTCACTTGATCGATTGTATCTTCTAGTTGTAGGCTACTTATCTATTTACTTACTGTACTTACTTAATAATTTATTTGTCTTTAACTTAAAACAAACTCTTCTGCTATTGCACAAAACTGACTTCGACATTAAAAAAACACGTTTTCAGCATCAATGATATAAAAAAGTGGTTTCGGACATGTTCTTCGTTCGTCTTTTTGTTTTCGTGTATGTACTTACTTAAAAATGGCTTTTAATGTCGCCCTCACATAAGCCCGCCATCGGTCCCTATCCTGAGCAAGATTAATCCAGTCCCCAGCATCATATCCCATCTCCCTCAAATCCATTTTAATATTATCCTCCCACCTACGTCTCGAACTGCCCAAAGGTAATCAGTCCCATTCCGAGGCTTATGTTGTGGTTTTGTAACAGGCTGCTTTTTACGGTGATGGGTTGTTAGCCCTTCGCCAACCCCCAAGTTGGAGGACCGCCCCTTATCGGCTGTCCGTGACTGCTTATTCAATATATTCACAGCTACCCTCCATATCTGGAAGCCGTCTCCTCTATCCGCAACCTGAGGACGCGCCATGCCGTGGTGATAGCGACGCACCATACATGATTCGTGTGTGTACAGTGTACAGAATAAATATGGGAAATGTCTGTTATTATTCGGTTGAGAAGCTTTTGTCATCTAGTCTGCTGTCAAAAAATCTGAAAGTTAGAATTTATAAAACAGTTATATTACCGGTTGTTCTGTATGGTTGTGAAACTTGGACTCTCACTTTGAGAGAGGAACAGAGATTAAGGGTGTTTGAGAATAAGGTTCTTAGGAAAATATTTGGGGCTAAGAGGGATGAAGTTACAGGGGAATGGAGAAAGTTACACAACGCAGAGCTGCACGCATTGTATTCTTCACCTGACATAGTTAGGAACATTAAATCCAGACGTTTGAGATGGGCATGTAGCACGTATGGACGAATCTAGAAATGTATATAGAGTGTTAGTTGGGACGCCGGCGGGAAAAAGACCTTTGGGGAGGCCGAGACGTAGATGGGAAGATAATATTAAAATGGATTCGAGGGAGTTGGGATATGATGGTAGAGACTGGATTAATCTTGCTCAGGATAGGGATCAATGGCGGGCTTATGTGAGGGCGGCAATGAATCTCCGGGTTCCTTAAAAGCCAGTAAGTAATAAGTAAGTACAGTGATTTTAATTTTAATTAAATGTAATCTTATACCGGTAGTTTAAAATTTATTCATTGTGGATGGTATTGGTAAAAAATAAGTGTAATGATATCGGTATAAAATAACTGTAACCAGGAATTGTTTGTGGAACGAAAATGTGATAACACCGTTTGAAATTACAGGTATTTATTAGTGTAGAAAAGACTGAAAATTCTTGCGTAGTCGTTGAAAATGTAAGAACTCACCGAAGGTGAATGTGTTTTGCGCCGTTTCTGTAAAGAAAGTGTATGACCTTTTTTTTAGTGGAGCATTATAAGAACGACACCATTCCGGGGCATTGGATTGGAAGGGGTGGAGAAGATCGTGTTCATCGTTTGTGGCCTCCCAGGTCCCCGACCTTACCCCCTATGATTTTTCTGTGGGGTGTTTGTACCACAACTCCCTGCTACTCTTCAAGATCTGCGACATCGAATTGTTGGAATCGTGAATTCCATAACTAGGGACCAGTTGATTCTTGTGTGGCAAGAAATGGACCACCGTTTTGATGTTTGTCGCGCAAAACATGATGCGCATGTTGATTGCTTGGACCCTCATGGACTATAAAACTTTAAACCTTCCTCTATCCAATGGTGTGCTGCAAGTGTTTCTACTGTTTATAGTTTGTTTAAAATAAATATTTGAAATCTGCTCTTTATTTTTTAATAACCCTGTATTAATCGGTAAATCATTAATGGAAATTGAAAATAAAACGGGTCCCAAAACTTGACCTTGAGGTACATCATAAGCTACGTAGATAAGTTAAGAATCCAACGTTCATTACAACTCGCTGTCTACGTTGAATTAAGGTCAGAAGATCATCGTTGAAGTCGTAGATATTTAATTTAGATATCAGAAGATCAGTGTGGCACTTTCCTGCAGTTTGTGTTGGAATTTTACCTCCACTGATTTAGAGGTGTAGACGACATTACTACAGTATGTACCAGTAGTGTTAAAACTACACTTCAGTCTACTCGTATAAAATATTACGACTTCCTAACATTTACTTCATTAATTTCCAAAGAATGTCATCAAGTCTCTGAGCAAGTCCAAATATGAAGCGATTCCCCAGGCCTGCATCAGCTACAAACGCCACAGTGAACACTGTGTGCTCTTCCATAAGCTGCCTGACTACAGTTTTATGTGCCCACCATATAGGTGGACAAGATTCTCAAAGCTTGTGTCAGATAATTTACGATGTTGTACTCACTGCTTGATGGCGTAACATGCCATGAGAAATGGCGTGGCAATTAGGATTAATGAGGCTGTAAGAAAGTGTTAGTGTCTGTTTGAGGTGGTGGGAGTCGCTGAGGAAAACAAGGAAAAACTGAAGACACCGTCACTCGAAAAGGAAGGAACGTCTGGAAGCTAAGAAATCAAATTCCAGTAAAATTGTGTGTTAAAATATTATGTGAATTTCCTTATAAGTAGTAAATTCGTTATAAGTGAGCACATGTCGGTATAAGGACACTGCGAAACAAAATTAATGTAAAACTATTACATTTGCATGTAGAGTGATAACTACGCAACGAAGTTGAGACACCAAAACATTGTCTAGACGCGGCTACAAATTCAATGGGTGCGCATTTTGAATTGTGTATTGCATTATAATAGTTCAGTGATGTAAACTGATGCCCATAGGAGCAAGTGCGCGCTTTAGAGCCCAGGAGAGCCTAAGCGCTTTACAGCGGAAAGGAAAGAGACAGACGAAAGAGTCCACACCTGTGGAATAACGGTCAGCGCGTCTGGCCGCGAAACCAGATGGCCCGGGTTCGATTCCCGGTCGGGGAAAATTACCTGGTTGAGGTTTTTTCCGGGGTTTTCCCTCAACCCAAGATGAGCAAATGCTAGGTAACTTTCGGTGCTGGACCCCGGACTCATTTCACCGGCATTATCACCTTCATCTCATTCAGACGCTAAATAACCTAAGCTGTTGATAAAGCGTCGTAAAATAACCTACTAAAATAAAAAAAAAAATAAAACAGACGAAAGAGATAGTATATGCCGCTTGGTCGAGATATATACAGGGATGGCCAGCACTGATTCAATGGATAAAGGGAAGAGAACTTTTAAAACTGTATCCATGTTAATTTTTAGATTTGTCTGAGAAGTATAATTGCACTATAAGAATGTAAGTTTTAATTTTAATGCTCATTGTTCACAAGTTTGCTTTTTTATTCAAAAGTAATATTTTCTCAACTTTTTTTTTTTTTTACAGAAAAGTGAAATTTTCAGATATGTTTGTTTAGTAGCCTTACAGGTACTAAAACAATGTTTGCGTAAATCTAATATATCGTAAATACGTATTACTGAAGGTAGTATATTAAAATCTTTGAAAATATTCTCATGGAAAATGTTTGTAAGGAAATGAATTAACAAAGCAAATACTGTTACATCACAAACAAAAGATATGTGCCTATGTGTTGGTAAAACGTCAGCTCTATACCTTAAGCAGATTTCGAAATAATTTAATATTCCGATAACAGAAAGTTGCGCACCAATATCACCTAAAAGCATAATGCGATAAGAGTTTTATTATGTAATATTAGTTACAGTTAAAACATATACCTAGACAACTTTGCTTTGTACTATAATATTGTTTTGATTACTTTTATAAGGCTAAAGATACCATCAATATCAATTTCAACTTATCATGTCATATTCAGTGTCTTTGTTTGGGGATAACACTTTCTTTATGAATGTTGTGTTTAATTCATTTAGTACAGTATAGTTGTAGTTATTATGGAATTTGTGTGAATATTCATTCTTTACTCTTTATTATGTTATTAACTTTTAAAACACAACTGCAATATTAGGCTAAGAAATAGGTGTTAGTACTTTTGTTTAACAGGCAATATAGAAAATAACAAACAGAAAGAAGCCATATAAAAATAACGATATAAAATTTCACGTTCCGTTTGAAGTTTGTGCACCACTGTTTCCTTAATCCAACAGGGTGCTTATTCCTCCTAGCATACCTAGTGCTTGATGCCCGCGCACGACGTCAAGGTCAGAAAAATGCGCTTGCTTTGACATCACTGTAATAGTTGTTTCTACACAGCACGCCTATTTTCTTCTAAAAAGGAAATTTTTCGTATTAAGCATAGTTATGATCTAGCAAAGGTACTGTGAAGATATTAAAATGTCGCCAATAAAATCTGCAAATTTGCCTGTGCTTGTAATAGTAATATACGTTACAAGTGCGGTATGTTGACGTTTTCATGGTCGAGGAAAAGATTGAAAAAGCGAAACGTAGTTGAGCTTTTTAATTTCCGAGAACATGAAAACAAACATACCACCCGTGTATCGTACATTATTTTGTGCGAAGATCGTTTATTACATACCTGAAAGACGAATTTCTAATTAGTTGCAATGAAATCTCCATGTTGGTTTCTGTTTAATGACGGCAACTTCGGAACACCAAAATATCTTTCTTCAACATTGTTGCTATAAAATGTTTTCTGTGTTTACTATACTCCAGCAGGCCGTGATATACGTCTGTCCTTTTTCCCCCAGTCTATAAATGCGAACTTAAAACAAACGGTAAGGTTATGTAATGATTTATTTTTCATTTTAATATTTTAACAATATTATTTGTATAACATATTGCAGTAATAACATCGGCATCTGGAATCTTGTTGATTTTTTCACGGCTTCCTTAATGTTACTTGTATCAGGAATGCAATAAGTTTCGTGGAGTAGTAGACTTTACTTAATTTTTGCAAATATTTAAAAACAATAATTAACAGTGCAATTTAGGTGAAATTGGAGTGGTAAGTTTCCAATTTATAATTATTACTATGTTAAACGTCTCTAAAAATAATATGTTAAAAGCCTAAAGCAGTAAAATGAATGTCGCGCTTAAGCGGTAAGAAATAGGAAAACTGTTATGTGTGTTACGTTGGGAATACTGAATGTGGCATTTCACACTTACCGCGTATTGGTTTTGTGCGGAAAACAAGCAAATACGCACGATCTCGCACAAAAGACTTTGCAGATGGTTATTTTTCAGGCAAGGACTTGTGCCTAACTTGAGGATTAGCGCAATAGATACTGAAATTTCATTGGGGACTGCCCTGACATATAGGCCGCTTGGATGAGCCCATTATACTACCTGGAATGGAATGGTGTACCAGCCCTAAGGCACACCGCGTTACAAATTTCCCTGCACGTGCCACCAAATTCCTCTACAGTCTGCAGAACCCCTTCACCTTTCCGCGTAGGCATCACTACAGTACGATTCTACATTGAAGCAAGCCTAAAATAAAGGAAAGAAACGAAAATAATGATGCCGACGAAAGAGGAAACTGTAATATTAAGGATAGCAAAACGAGTCCGAGATCCAACGCCGAAAGTTACTTACTTATGGCTTTTAAGGAACTCGGAGGTTCATTGCCGCCCTCACATAAGCCCGCCATTGGTCCCTATCCTGAGCAAGATTAATCCACTCTCTATCATCATATCCCACCTTCCTCAAATCCATTTTAATATTATCTTCCCAATAACCAAAAATTCATTTAAACATAGGTTTAAGGACTTTACTAATAGACGGTAGTATATTATACACACTATTTAAGGGATGTAATTGATATCTTGCTATTTGAAGTGTTCTATCAGTGAGGAAGTGTGTTGTGTCAGTGAAGTGTGTAGTGTCAGTGAAGTCTATTGTGTAAGTGAAGTGTGTTGGTGTCAGTGAAGTGACTGTGCAAAGTATTCGAACAGTGAAATGGTGAGAAGTGTTAGTGAAATCAGGTAGAATCAGTGCAGTGAGTGAGTTGACAGCGAAATAAGTGTAGTGCCGAAAGGTACTTGTGCAGATATGAACCTGTCACAATCGTGGGTCTTAGTTCGAACTTAGGGTTAAGATACAAATTAGATTTACTTTAAATGTTATTTTAAGTGACCATGCTTCATTTAATTTAGGATGATTATTATTATTATTATTATTATTATTATTATTATTATTAATTATTGTTTTTTATTAGTTGTTTATCATTAATTGTCATTATTGAGTGTAATTAGTTACCACTGCCACCGGGTATATACCCACTGCAGTGTGAATAAATACATACATACATACATACATATATACATACATCTACGTCTCGGCCTCCCCAAAGGTGTTTTTCCTTCCGGCCTTCCAACTAACACTCTCTATGCATTTCTGGATTCGCCCATACGTGCTACATGCCCAGCCCATCTCAAACGTCTGGATTTAATGTTCCTAATTATGTCAGGTGAAGACTACAATGCGTGCAGTTCTGCGTTGTGTAACTTTCTCCATTCTCCTGTAACATCATCCTTCTTAGCCCCAAATATTTTTCTAAAAATCTTATTCTCAAACACCCTTAATCTCTGTTCGCGTAGGCTTCCGCGGCTGGTGTACATGGTGTGTGGATAAGCTTCGGAGCTTCTACCGCGTTGTCTTGGTGTTGGTGGCTGACGTTTCGACCGCTGTGTTGTGGTCATCTTCAGAGCAGTTGGATAAGGAAATAGTCTGAGAGCTCGTATATATAGTAGTCTCGATCGATCTTTTATATGTATATACGAGCTCGCAGACTATTTCCTTATCCAACAACTGCTCTGAAGATGACCACAACACAGCGGTCGAAACGTCAGCCACCAACACCAAGACAACGCGGTAGAAGCCCCGAAGCTTATCCACAGACCCTTAATCTCTGTTCTTCTCTCAAAGTGAGAGTCCAAGTTTCACAACCATACAGAATAACCGGTATTATAACTATTTTATAAATTCTAACTATAAGATTTATTTACAGCAGACTGGATGACAGAAGCTTCTCAACCGAATAACCCCGAACGCCAAAAGTTACTCAGTAATTCTGCATGAATTGGTTGGAAGGAAACCTCGCAAAAACCTCAATCAGGTATCTAGTCCCAACCAGGATTTGAACCCGGGCTCGTTACTCCATACCGGTGGATGTATCACGAGTAATTACCACCCTGAGATAACACAGTAATAAAAATATTTCAGTTCTACCTGATAAAGAAACTCACGTTAGTAGTCGCGTGGCATACAATATTGGAATCCACTCAAAAATAATGCAAAATATTCCTGCGCATGCGAATTCACTGGAAGTGTGTAGCGCAATACTATAGGAAGATATACAAGCAGCTCCCGCACGATTGGTGGCGGTTGCGTGATGACGACACAATAAAAAATATGACTGGATTACTATTGTACGCCGCGCGACTACTGGAGGGTTAAGATGTTAAGTTAGTGCAGTGGTGGGCAAAATGAATGCGACCCACAAGACAGGATTTAAATGGCAACTACATACTGTGGGAGGGGTTGCACTCTACAGTGCAGTGACGGATTTACAGACAGTTGCGCCACTACACTCCTACCTACTATATGTAATTAGAATAGTCCATTCACGTGATATTTAATTAATCATTTTTCAAAGCAATTTCTTCGAAATTGGTATTTATATCTGTGGATGCTATTTTCAGTTGCACAAGGAGATGAGCATCGCTTAAGCGGGATCTGTGGCTGGACTTTATAAATTTCATTTTAGAAAACAGCTGTTCGCGTTGGTAGGTTGATGAATACATACCGTCATTTCCCATAACTATGGTCCTGGAACACAACTATGGTCCACGATACAACCATTCAAAGATCATTGTAGAAGTAACATAGACCGTTCGTAGATAGCTGCAGTGACTTGAATTCAAACTACAGTACAGCAAGAATATAGATAAACGAGGTACTACGTTATGGAGTACAAAATTTAAATAGTTGTATCGTAGACAATAGTTATGTTCCAGGACCATAGTTATGGGAAATTACGGTACTCATTATTTTTGAAGCAAACTGTCTAAGCAGTGGATATGTAGTACTGGACATCTTTTAAAAAATTTTAGCCCCCAGTAGACCTTCACATTCTGCTTTCAAGAAGCCATCATTCTGCAAATCTAGTACCTCTAACTGCAATTCTGGGATAACATCTTCAATTTAAACATGAAAAAGAGTGGCAAAAATATTGAAATCTTTCTCCATACTTTCAAAAGCACTGAATCTGTTTTCTTTGAACTCGTATAACAGGTGGTCTATTTTAAGAATGTACATATTTAAGTTCGCGTCCTGAATATTTGTAACTAATCCTAAACATGAGAAATGAAAGAACCGCCTGTCTTGTAAGTGTGATATCCTCTCGATTCATATGGTTCTGAGAAAGACATTATATCACTAATGAAGCTCCGAAGTACAGCAATCCAGTATAATCCGCCACGTACAAGCGCAGTTTTTCATGGAGTGGGGGAAGGGGAAGGTAGGGGGTAAGTTTGATGCTTCGCTGAGGTCTGACGTCACTGCGGCAATGCCGCAGGAATGCCCGCCATTGGGTTAGTGAGTGGTTTAAGAAATCATCAGACTCACTAAAAGTTCTAGAAACTCGTTTATAATGCTTACAAACGCATCTATATATATAATTTGAACTGGTAATGGAAATTACGGGAAAACGGCTGGACGGATTTTAATAAATGACCCCTCATTTTGAAGCTTGGAACTCAAAGTTTTTCGGAAAAATAGTAGTTTTCAGTGAAATGCCAATTTTTAAACATAACGTTCCTATTTTCCAAAATCCATCTGTCGTCAGTTTTGAGAACTAGCTAATAGCATTCACGGCCGACTTGATATTCCCTTCGCTTTTTTGTAAAGGAGAGGCGAAGCGAGCATCAAGTCGGCCGTGTTGCATTTCAGAATAAAACAAAACACATACCTACTACAGTAAACAATATTACACGAAGGCCATGATCTGCAAGAATGCTGACATATTTAGAGCTCAAATTAAATTGGTTATTAAAAACCTAACTTACTAAAAATAATTTACAGGTTCGATTCTGTGGTGTGTAATTTTCTGGGTACAGCTGTGTATTGGATATTAAAAACTACAAAACTTGAGGTGGTTTGATGACATTATTACCATCAGAAATGGAATATTATTGTAGTTAATGCCATGATGTGACTGTTTTTCATTAATTATACATATTAATGCTATATTGATGATATGAAAGTGAAACGTTTTGGGGTTATATAAGCAGATGTAGAGAATAACTTAAATTAGATTTTGATTTCTATATTTTACTGAGTGGCAGCTAGCCTATATGGTATATATAGTATATGTTACTGAAAGCTATAAAACTTACGTAAGATAATAATATTACTAAAAATCAAATATTTTTATAATTATTAACCAAGTGGGGTTGGGTCTTTTTTATATATTTAATGGCGGTGTGGTGTAGATATTTATATGCGTGGTTCTCTTCAGTATTGGCTCGAGTGAGAGTATCTTTCAGTGTTATGGAAGCAAACAACTTTCCAAATGCCTGGTATTCTTCATTGAAAATAAATCTGAAAAATGTTTATTTGAACGTCTAATGAACTTAGTTTGCAGCATTTGCTGCACAAGCCACTAGTTATCTTTAATTAATAGTTAAGTGCTGTTCTAGAAATCGGCCATAAGAGGAAGAAAGAAGCTACTATTCATACTAACCCGATCTCGTTCTGGGCGTTATCGTGTACGTAAGCCGTAATACAATAACATACGGGCGTTTGAAGAATATACTACGAGCCACCTGGTATATTAATACTGGAAGCGCGTTTGATATCGAATTACAAATTACAAAACGGGATGCAGTTGGCCGTGTTGGTGACTGTATAGCCTATAGGACATGATGCCGCCCGATCTCTCGATTCGTACCAAACAGCGAACGGCCTTAAATCAAACCTGCAATGGAGGCGAGGTACGGCAGTGAACTGCATTCAACATTTCAATAAATCAAGCGAGAGCGCCATCATAAATAATTCAGTTCAACCTGTTTTTGTCGCCATTAAATCACTCAGCACGTACACATAGCTGCACAGTCCTCTCTCTCTCTACACTGCGAAAATTATTCACCATCAGAAATATCTGGCCTCATATTTATTGCAATTACAATTTCCGGTTGTGCGCCACAACCCCAATCAATTGATTCCATAATAATAGGTCTGTAACTTGTCATCAGAGCGGAGTTGCAAATCAACTGCGTGGATGGCAGACCGGACTGTGAAACAGTGCGTACGACTCCGTCTATCAAGATGTTGTAATGAAGACAATCAGGAATGTTAAAGAAGGCAATATAAAATACTTGCAAGGCTATAAATTGAAGTAATGAAATTTATAAAATAACTTAAATAAATTATCCACTTTGATCTCAAAAGGAAGCATTAAAAGTTTAACTAACGCAAGAACCTGTTCTGAGCAGTTCAGAGAAAGACAGATCTATATTCCAAATCAATATTACTGAAAGTTATTTCGAATTATTTTCGTTTCCGAAAGAACGAGAGAATTGATATCATAACTAGCAATACTCTGAAAGCTTGCAGGTAGGGCCTATACTCTTATACCGACTTGTGCACATCATTAGCTTTAATTTTGTGTCTTCCCGGTACGTATTAATTTACATTTATGAGGCTCTTCCATTTTTAAAATGATACTCCGTTTAGCTATATTTATTCTTTCCGTGAACTTTCACTATCGAAAACCCTCTAGAGAAAAATGTGCATGAAGGAAGTTTCATAGTATAACCTGTTGTTAGTGACAGAAGCCATCTACTAATAGAAACTAAAAAATTAATCACTTAACAGTCGTTTTATGAAAAATACTTAGTTTCTCAGAAGTAACATCTAGAAAAGGAGAGCTAGAAATACGTAGAAGACTAGAAACAGAAGTGGACCATGGAAATGGGGAAGTCGAAGGAGGAGTTAAATTGGACAAAGAAAGAGAAGATGGAGAAGGAGAATTTGACCAAGAAAAGAAGAAGTGGAAGAGGAAGTAGAAATGGGTCAAGAAAGAAGTTAAAGCAGTAGAATTTTACCATGAAAGGAAGAATTGGAAGAGGAAGTGGAATAATTGCACTAAGAAAGGAGTAGAATTTGACCAAGAAAAGGAGAAGTGGAAGACGAAGTAGAAATGGTTCAAGAAAGAAGGAATTTGAAGAAGTAGAATTTGGCCAAGAAAGGAAGAATTGGAAGAGGAAGCAGAATAATTGCACTAAGAAAGAAGGGAAGTTGGAGGAGTAGGATTTGAGCAAGAAAAGGAGACGTGGAAGAAGAAGTAGAAATGGGTCAAGAAAGAAGGAATTTGAAGCAGTACAACTTGACCAAGTAAGGAAGAATTGAAAGAGGAATTGTGCACTAAGATAGGAGTAGAATTTGACCAAGAAAAGGAGAAGTGGAAGACGAAGTACAGATGGGTCAAGAAAGATGGAATTTGAAGAAGTAGAATTTGACCAAGAAAGGAAGAATTGAAAGAGGAAGTAGAATAATTGCACTAAGAAAGGAATAAAATTTGACCAAGGAAAGGAGAAGTGGAAGACGAAGTAGAAATGGGTCAAGAAAGAAGGAATTTGAAGGAGCAGAATTTGACCAAGAAAGGAAGACTTGGAAGAGGAAGTAGAATAATTGAACTAAGAAAGGAGGGAAGCTGGAGGAGTAGAATTTGACCAAGAAAAGGAGAAGTGGAAGACGAAGTAGAAATGGGTCAAGAAAGAATGAATTTGAAGAAGTAGAATTTGACCAAGAAAGGAAGAATTGAAAGAGAAAGTAGAATAATTGCACTAAGAAAGGAGTAGAATTTGACCAAGAAAAGGAGAAGTGGAAGACGAAGTAGAAATGGGTCAAGAATTGAAGGAATTTGAAGAAGTAGAATTTGACCAAGAAAGGAAGAATTGAAAGAGGAAGTGGAA
The DNA here is from genome assembly GCF_040183065.1 of Periplaneta americana. NCBI lineage: Eukaryota > Metazoa > Arthropoda > Insecta > Blattodea > Blattidae > Periplaneta > Periplaneta americana. The sequence continues at coordinate 7,665,304 of NC_091120.1, forward strand.
TAATTGCACTAAGAAAGGAGTAGAATTTGACCAAGGAAAGGAGAAGTGGAAGACGAAGTAGAAATAGGTCAAGAAAGAAGGAATTTGAAGGAGTAGAATTTGACCAAGAAAAGGAGAAGTGGAAGACGAAGTAGAAATGGGTCAAGAAAGAATGAATTTGAAGAAGTAGAATTTGACCAAGAAAGGAAGAATTGAAAGAGAAAGTAGAATAATTGCACTAAGAAAGGAGTAGAATTTGACCAAGAAAAGGAGAAGTGGAAGACGAAGTAGAAATGGGTCAAGAATTGAAGGAATTTGAAGAAGTAGAATTTGACCAAGAAAGGAAGAATTGAAAGAGGAAGTGGAATAATTGCACTAAGAAAGGAGTAGAATTTGTCCAAGGAAAGGAGAAGTGGAAGACGAAGTAGAAATAGGTCAAGAAAGAAGGAATTTGAAGGAGTAGAATTTGACCAAGAAAAGGAGAAGTGGAAGACGAAGTAGAAATGGGTCAAGAAAGAATGAATTTGAAGAAGTAGAATTTGACCAAGAAAGGAATAAGTGGAAGAGGGAGTAGAATTCAACCGAGAAAGAGAAGTGAAAGTTTCGAATATGATAAAAAAACAGAGGAGAAGTGAAAGGAAAAAAATTATTTTGGCGAAAGATGAGAAGTTGAGGAAGTGGTAGAAATTCAACAAGAGACAAAACTGAAATGAGATTAAAAATAGGAACAAAAAGAGGAGAGTTTCAAAGTAGAGGAGAATTATATATTATGGAAAATGAGAGGTGAAGGAGGAAGAATATTGGAACAAGATATAAATATGTAAATCTGGCTTTCAGGTATAAAGCTCCCTGTGAAGCAGACTTGAATAATTACAAGGGAAAAATTGTTCCGGGGTCGGGTATCGATCCCAAGACCCTTCGCTTAGCGCACGAATTCTCTACCGATTGAGCTACCGTTCCAACTTTTCTCTTTATATCCACACAACTCAAGTGGGCTGACAAGGCGCCAGAAACCCAACTTTGAGTGCAAACAAACTCTGTGTGACTTGAATTGTGTTTTTTAGTAGGTTATTTTACGACGCTTTATCAACATCTAGGTTATTTAGCGTCTGAATGAGATGGTGATAATGCCGGTGAAATGAGTCCGGGGTCCAACACCGATAGTTACCCAGCATTTGCTCATATTGGGTTGAGGGAAAACCCCGGAAAAAACCTCAACCAGGTAACTTGCCCCGACCGGGAATCGAACTCGGGCCACCTGGTTTCGCGGCCAGACGCGCTGACCGTTACTCCGCAGGTGTGGACGAATTGTGGTTTTCTGTTAACGTACCTACAGTGACATATATATTATGCAAATCTAGCTCTCAGGTATAGCTCCCTGTGAAGCAGACTTGAATAATTTAAAAAAGAAAAGTACTCTGAAGCTCAAATGCTTGTACTTTCACGAAGCATATTGTTGCCCTTGAAGATACCCAACTGTAATACCTGGATTGGATGAATTAATGAATCAATGAATGTATGAATGAATGAACTAATGAATCAATCAATCAATCAGTGAATGAATGGATGAATCAATCAATCCATATATGATTTTTTTATTTTTTTATTTTATTGGGTTATTTTACGACGCTGTATCAACATCTAGGTTATTTAGCGTCTGAATGATATGACGGTGATAATGCCGGTGAAATGAGTCCGGGGTCCAAGACCAAAAAGTTACCCAGCATTTGATCTTATTGGGTTGAGGGAAAACCCTGGAAAAAACCTCAACCAGATAACTTGTCCCGACCGGGATTCGAACCCGGGCCACCTGGTTTCGCGGCCAGACGCGCTGACCGTTACTGCACAGATGTGGACTCCATATATGAATGAATCAATGAGTCGATGGGTGGATGAATGGATGATGGATAAATCGATGGATTGACTGAGTGAATGTACTGGGAGAGGAAGATGATAATCGCATCCTTGCAAGAGGATCCTGCATGGCTCAATGTGGTCTGCCTTCGCCGTCCATCCACAAAGAATGAGAAACAACTCGAATATTCGATAGACCTAACCTGAGATGGAAGACCTTTACATAGGCCTACTGACTAGCGCCAGGCGTTCAATAGCAATAGGGTAAATTAGGACCTGTTGGACAGTCGGGCATGTTGGACACTTTGTATTTTAACGTGTTACCACATTCTGCTAGAAGTCAATGACTGAAGTAGCCCCACTCGTGCCTACTTCCGTCATTGACTTCTAGCAGAATGTGGTGCCCACAAGTGGCGAGGTAATACGTTAAAGTACAGTACAAAGTGTCCAACATGCCCGACTGTCCAACAGGTCCTAATTTACCCTATATAAGTTATATTTTTCGTAATCGGTTGTGCACGAATCTAGTTGTTAATGTGTCATTTCAAGGGTTACTGAACGTGCAGGCGGAAACGTTACTAAATCGCCAGGATGTTTCTACAGAATGAGCAACAAAGGAGTTCCGATTCAGTGAAAACTCTTCACTTCACCACATGGCTGGAACTATGACGTAAGAATTAATACCTTTAAAGTAGGCGGAAGATTCTAAATTGTTGACTGCGGTATGATTACAGAACGTACGATGGGGACTGCAGCATTACTTCCGTTTTGGTATTACTTTCCTGCAGCCCTTGTACGAGTCACTTGGGAGTCGGAGAACATGTGAGATATGATCGATCGCATGCTAACATGCTTCATCGCTTGTAATCCTTTCATCTGCGTCTTGTTTATGAAGTCGATGTTGCAAGCCTCTTCTTAGAGTCATACCTCCTGTGCATGACTTCACACAAAATGTTCTCACTCAAACAACTTGGATGATGGCTTATCAGATCTTTTTAATTTACAAGTTTCTGATTACGTCTTCTAGTTTCCAACAATCCTGTAGAACCTAACCCACCTTTTAGTTTTATAGCACAATACTACTGTCTGTTTTACCCTGTGGAACAGCGGTAGCGCACGTGGCGATGAACTATGGCACTAGGCTTGATTCAGGAAGAAGTGGCGACTTTCAACACGTGTATGTTCCGTATCTCATGTGTTATACATCGTGATCTTGTGTCAAGATAATGACGTGACCAACCTGTCTCGCAGCTCAGTTCGAGAGCGCGGCTTTATCACCGTGTACATTGTAGGCTCCAGTTCGATCTCCGATGCGGACTGCAATGAAATATTACAGTCCGGACAGGAGACTGAGAGTTTTCCTCTGGGTCTACCATTTATCGCAATCAATATCATATTTTCACTGCATTTCACCGTTGGCTTTCTTCACGTTTTATATTTCACCTGACAACTCCTAGACTGAAGGCCTTAATTCCACCAGATGAAATTAATAAGTAAATAAATAAAAAGATAAATAAATATATAAGATAGAAAAATAGATAAGCGAATACGTGGAGAAAATAAATAAATAAATAAATAAATAAATAAATAAATAAATAAACAAATAAATAAATAAAAATAAACAAATAAATAACTAATAAATAAATAAACAAATAAACAAACAAACAAACAAATAAATAAATAAATATATGTACAGGGACATCATTTTATTTTTACTAACATTTTTAATATTAACTTGCCTATACCTCTGGATCAACGCCGTTTGCTATCCCCTTCCAAGACTGCAGTTCGATGATGCTGGCGTAATATACAAACAAATCACTTTACTAGGTATAGGAGGGAAGAAAAATAGTTCATCCATTTACGTAAACTAAGAAAAATTGCGCTTTTGAGTTTGATCATTTTCATTAGATTTTTGTTTAATCAAAGAACAGTACAGTATTAACAATGAGTGTTTTTACTCACGAACTGAGCTGTCCATGTGGACGTATTCATTATGCAGTGTATATTATACTGTCTACAGTACATTAGCGTACAATGTAGAGAATGAAATTAAATTGAAAAATAATCATAATATAGATATTTAAACACATTTTTGAAAATGGTGGTCGCCATTTCGATACAGGCTTCAGTTCTAATGTGCATATTATCGCACTATAGAATATTGTACGTAATTCCAATTACCAGTTTCGTACTTCGTATCAGTAACTCATGTTGAATAATTCTGTACCACTCTATAAAAGAGTACCTTACATACTGTAAATTCAATCTTCATTTCTGCCCAATCCGAAAAGATAAAATTACTCAGACATGCTATCTACTGACCGTCCAAGTGGTTATATCGCAGAGTCGTAGAAAGGGAGGAAATCACGTGACAGTTAATTACTTAACGAGGCCCTTTTATTTAAGTCATTTTAATCAGTTGTATAATATTACGTAGACGTCCAATTCCTAACAGAAATTAATGTTCTCAGAAAAGAGCTAAGACAGCCCAGCCACTAGCTTTTACAGAAAGGCGAATAGAAGCAGGTGGGGGAAACCGGAATCTGACGTAGGCAAATGAACGACAGTACCTGTGCGAAAATGATTCAATATTGAAAGCTCTTTCGTGACTTGAAAACGCGAACATATTTTTGGAACGTACTGTTCACTCTGAACGTAAAGCTACTATGACTGTATATGCGGTCTTGGATCTGTGTGGAGGACGGTTGAACTTCATTAGTAGAAGGGGTGGGAGTGAAGTACATTCAAAAACTCAGGTATAATAAAAATTGAAGTAAAAATAATATGATGTCCCTGTATAAAGAAACTAATAAATAAATAAATAAATAAATATATATAAACAAAGAAACAAATAAATAAACAAACAAATAAATAAATAAATAAAATTAATCCCAGTTCATCAGCGTTGAAAAGGGTTTACAGCAGCGGTCATCAGCACAGTGCATCCTCGGGCTAGCGTCCCTTACCCGTGGATAAGGGACTGCACTATCGTGCATCCGTGGCCGCTGGCTTTCTCTCTATCCCTTTTTACGACGGTGCATTACACGGTTTACCCGTTACCCATTTCAGCGAGTGCTGAGGATCGCTGGTTTAGAGGATCATGTTTTTGTAAACTTTCCGCACTCCACTCTTGAAGATTTGTGGACAAGTTCGGCAACTCATTGCCCCACTCTGAGCACACTTCCTGTTGTGCACCCCGCGATCTAATGAAACAACAGACTGCATTATATCCCAGCTGATTGCTATCTGGCGGTGCGTAGGAAACCAAGAGCGTAGCATGTGGCTCGCAAGAAAGAACCAACACGAGGCTTTGGTCTACATAACTAAAACTTTTTAAAGCGCTATCATGAAGAGGCCTGACGTCGTAAGTTAACAGAGTCTGCATAAGAATCCAGTTTTACAGAGGAGCTCTGGTAGCGTGATTATCCCTGATAACTTTAGCAACAAGCCACTTATAGCGACAACTTAAGACAAATTTCAATAAACCATTTTATACGTCTTAATTCACTTGTTAAATTTAAGATGGCTGGACACGTTGAATGCTTGTAGACAATAAATAATACATGTAACATTATTTATCGCTATGGAAATAACAGGAGCATGAATTGCGCGCTGAAGGTGCTTTCTGATATGCAAAACGTTGTAAACATGAACAATTTGTTCCTTTAATATACAGGGACATCATTTTATTTATACTAACATTTTAAATATTAACCTGTCTATACCTTTAGAGAACCGAAAACACCGCTTGCTCCCCCCTCCGAGACTGGAGTTCGATGATACTGGCGTAAAACACAAATCACTCTACTAGGTATAGGAAGGAAGAAAAGTAGTTCATACATTTACGTAAACTAGGAAATATCGCGATTTTGATTTTGATAATTTTCATTAGGTTTTTCTTTAATCAAAGTACGTACTGTATTAAGAATAAGTGTTTTTACTCACGAAGTGAGTTATCCATGCGAACGTATTCATTATGCAGTGTATATTATACTGTCTACAGTACATTAGCGTACAATATAGAGAAAGAAGTTAAATTGAAAAATAATCATAATATGAATATTTAAACACAATTTTGAAAATGGTGGCCGTTCATTTCGATACAGGCTTCAGTTCTTGTGTGCATATTATCGCACTATAGACTATTGCATCTAATTCCAATTGCCAGTTTCGTCCTTCGTACTAGTAACTCATGTTGAAATAATTCTGTACCTACTCTACGTACTGTAAATTCAATCTTCACTTCTGCCCGACCCGAAAATATAAAATTACTTAGACATGCTATCTACTGTCCGTCCAAGTGGTTATGCCGCATGATTGTAGAAAGGGAGGAAATCACGTGACAGTTAATTACTTAACGAGGCCTTTTTAAGTTAAATTAAACAGCTGTATAATATTACGTAAACTTCCAATTCCTAAGAGAAATTAATGTTTTCAGAAAAGAGCTAAGACAGCCCAGCTGTTACAGAGGGGCGAGCAGAAGCAGATGGGGGAAATCGGGATGCGACGTAGGCAAACGGACAGTACCTGTGCGAAAATATGATTTAATATTGAAAGCTCTTTCGTCACTGGAAAACGCGAACATATTTCTGGAACGTACTATACTCAGTAACTCAGTACTGCTTACTATCTGCGGTCTTGGTTCTGTGTGGAGTTGGAACTTCCTTAGTAGAAGGGGTGGGAGTGAAGTACATTCAAAAACTCAGGTACAATAAAAATTGAAGTAAAAATAAATGATGTCCCTGTAGGACCGGGCAACTGAACGGTCCATGGAGCAGCATAGAGCGACACTTTCTCACAAAATACTACTGCCATCTCTGCAGTACAAACAGCTGTGCAGAGGTGGATTACAAATTATAGAGGTCTATCACGCATGGACAAAACAGGAATCATATTCACTCTCAACAATTACTAAGATCATTATTTCCTGTCATACGGAATAGGACGTCAGAATGGGCCAAGTTTGCTTCACATTAACCCTTAAATTCGCAAAGTATCCTATAGGATACAACAGGTTAATAGGCTATCTATATATATATATATATATATATATATATATATATATATATATAATTTGAACTGGTAATGGAAATTACGGGAAAACGGCGGAACGGATTTTAATAAATGACCCGTCATTTTGAAGCTTGGCATCCAAGGATTTTCAGAAAAAATAGTAACTTTCAGTGAAGCGTTCGTTTTCCTACATAATTTGCCTATTTTCCAAAATCCATCTTTCGTCAGTTTTCAGAATCAATTGCATTTCGGAATAAGACAAAACGTACACTACAATAAACAATTGACTATTACACGAAGGCCATGACCTGTAGGATTTCTGACATATGCAAATCAATTATAATTGATTATTGGCTATTACAAACTTCAAAACTTACTAATAATAATTTACAGGTCTGATTCTGCAGTATGTAATTTTCTGAGTACAGCTATGTATTGGATATTAAAATCTACAAAACTTGAGGTGATTTGATGACATTATTACCGTTACAACTGAAATATTATTACAGTTAATGCCATGATGTGACTATTTTTCATTAATTATACATATTAATGCTATATTGATGATATGGAAGTGAAACTTTTGGGATTATATAAGTAGATGTAGAGAATATCTTAAATTAGATCTTCATTTCTATAATTTACTGAGTGGCGGCTATTATATACTATATAGGATATAAAACCACAAAACTTACGTAAGATAATAATATTAAAAATCAAATATTTTTGTAGTTAGCCTATTAATCAAGTTTCGTTGGGTCTTTTCCATATACATAATGGCGGTGTGGTGTAGATATTTATATGCGTCATTCTCTTCAGTATTGGCTCGAGAGAGCGCAAAAATTACAGTTCCTAAGGAAACCCCAAAAGGTATTATTTACTGATAAAATAAGAGGCCTACAAAATTTTGTAGTCTCCCGATCATTTCAGCAAGAACTTTTAGCAGGATAAAATGATTTTACCCACTACATTTCAAGCTCTACATGCAGCAGCTATACCAAGATGCTATGTCTATTGTTCGAAAGCATAGCAAACCTGATTTTTTTAACTTTCACCTGCAATCCACAATGACCTGAAATAGCTATTGCTTTACTCCCACATAAAAACCCACTGATCGTCCTGACATTGTTACTTGCGTTTTTGCGTTGAAACTCAAAAACTGAAGGTGGTTAGGTTCAAGGAAAAGTATTTGTCATAAAAAACCATTCAGAGGGAGTAGCCTATGTTTCATTATTATGGAAGCAAATAACTTTCAAAATATCTGGTATTCTTCATTGAAAATAAATCTGAAAAAGTTTCATTTGAATGTCTAATGAACTTAGTTTGCTGCACAAGCCACTAGTATGCTATAATTTTAATAGAACAATAGAAAAAAATTGGTAGAAAAATTAAAATTTCACAATACTATAATGTTGTACAACATATAAAAAAAAAATATGGACATTGCGATATTTGTTTTCTTTACAGTCCGACACGGTTTAATAAACTAGTGAGAGAAATGAAGTTTTGCCATTTAAGGGTTAAAGTGCTGTATCTGGTAACATCTGGTTACTTCAAAGCAAAATACCAGCTTGAAAACATTGAAGTAATTAGTCTTCTTATTGGAGCTCGTGGTGTGATTCCCAAGTTCTTTGAAAGCTTCAGGAAGACTTTTGAACTACCACAGACACTTTCGGCTGACATCATAACTTCAGTTTTGAAACGCTCTTACCAAATTTTGAGTCATCAAATTCAATTTCTCTTTCTTCACTTTATAATTCATATATGTTTATTTTAATTTTTTGTCAACAAATTTATGTAAACATTTAATATTGTAATATTCATGTAGGGGAGTATACTGAGTCCTTCTGGGCTACCTCCAATGGGGGGCAGTTAACAATTTAATTTAATTTATGCAACATATGGTTTTCAGATGAAATGGGTCACAGTCCTGCCATCTATCCGCAGTATGCGGAACCCGAATCACGCAAAGTGAAGTGGGTAGACATCAAGGTACGGTCACACGTCGCTACTTTTGCAGCTGCAGTACAAAAAACCGCGCAACTCTCGTACTGCGACGTGTGAACAACGGTGCAACCCGAAAAGTAGCGCTGCCGAACCTGCTGCCCGCTACTTTTCCATGCTGCGCGCAGCTTAGAAGTAGCGACGTGTGAACAGGGTTCTCAGGGTTGCAGCCGCAGCACTTTTGATATCGGTTTTGTTGAAACTTTTGCTGCAACCAGTGTTACCACCCAAATGTGTCAATGATACTTTTATTGTTTGGATATATTTTAATGTTAAATATGATGAAAATAAATTATTTGTAACAGTTATTAAATACACAACACAGTCTGAGCATAATTGCTGACGATATAATTCATTTTATGCTCGACCATGCCGAAATGTAGTAATTATACACCTGGTAGCGGACCTTTAATGCATGTCATTAAAGTACACCTACTCATTAAAGGTCAGGTCTTTCAGCCAATGACGACTCAGGTTACAACTGTTCAGCCAATGACAGGTCAGCTTTCTACCGTTATAAAACCGCAAGTATCGATTATTCTCTGATATGCAATCGAAAGAGAATTAGCGAAAAGTCACGGAGGCTGGAAATCCAATACTGTCAGAAGGTTATGTTTTGTTACTATAATAATTAGCGTTAATTGTAAATAATATTCAAATAAATTCAATTTGTCATCTCGTTTTTCAATGTCGAATTCAATAATCAAGGTTATAATATTATAATATTATCAAGTTTAACGGGACTACGTCAAGGTCAATGACATTATTGTTCCTCGGAAAAGATCAATACTTTCGCGTCTGCGCACATCTCACAATTCACGACCTAGAACAAGGTCACTTCCGATCTTGTCAGATACAAATAAAATGTATACATCTGAATACCGGTAATTTCAAGTTAGAAATATGGTCGAGCATAAAAAGTCGTATGAAACTCGCCTATAATGGTAATTAAGAAGCTCGTATGAAAATTATGAAACGAGTGCAAGCGAGTTTCATAAATATCCATACTCGATTCTTAATTACTATCATTATAGGCTCGTTGCATAATGTACTATTTTAAATTTTCCGTAGCGTAGTTCCAAACATGAGTGTTGCCAACATTGATTAAGTGAATATGCTGTTGGTTATCATTTAAGTATATAAGCGTTTTTAAAAGCTTTATAGTAAAAATAATGTTAATTTCTGAATACTAGATACGACAGAAAAGCAAATAATAGATAAGGAAGCTTTCGCATGAGTTTCTTAATAATGCGAACATAACCACAAAATGTATATTGAGAAGTCAACACGGAGATGGAAACCTGCAGCATGACTGCGGCTGCAAAAGTAGCGCCTTGTGGGTGAACAGACTCGCAACCTCCAGTTGCAACTTTTGCAGCACTCGGGTTGCGCAGCACGAATACTAGCGTGCAGCGCGCTACTTTTGGCTTACGTGTGAACACGACACGCAACTTTTGCAGCTGCAGTACAAAAGTTGCGCAGTAAAAGTAGCGATGTGTGACCGTACCTGTAGACACACACACAGACACACACACACACACACACACTCTCGTCTATACGGAGGGCAAGTCGAGTAATTGGGCGTCATCATACAAGTTACATTGGTTCATGGCCTAACTACTGATAACGTTATCATTCTGATGTGGCGTATGTCATTGTTAGCAGTTTTCTGCAGTTTGAAATTCTGCAGTTTTTTTTTTTTTTTTTTCACAGCGGATCCTGGAACGGGTGACCAGGCCCATCAAGATGCAGTGAAAGACGTGTCCTACATCAGAAATAATTTCCCTGGGGTGTTCACGCAAGAGAGACATTTACTTTACCTATAGTTGCAGGGATTTCAATTAAGTAACACATGGGACCCCAGACTAGGGAAAAGAAGCAGAGGCCGTACCAAGCAGATGGTCCGAAGTCTTCAAGACCGTTTGTGGAAATACGTGGACGAGGACTGCATGAGACAGGATAAAATGAAAAGAACTTGGCAGAAAACTGCAAAAAAAAAAAAAAAAATTATAGTGAGAGAGAGTGCCAGTGAAAACGAAGGACGGAACATGGCGAAAATTGTAAATGTGTAGAGTTTATATTTAAGTACAAATAAAACATAAAATACAGACAATAAGACAGTTTTGAATGTAGACACTGTCTAGTTTTAAGAGGTGCAAGTGAAAACAATCTAACAATAGAAAAAAGGAATTCATGCAAAAGGCTTATGGTTTAGATATTGCTGGAGAGACGAAAGAATGGACAATGAAAAACCTGTGGTTGCTCGGAATTGTAGTATTAGGTAGTGTAAGCGAAATCTAAAGACTGAAATTATAGCCATGTTATACATGTAGCTATAGCTAAGGTTTATAAACGCCGATATAAATACCGTTTATTACTCTTCGAGGAACGACCACACATATAAATTGAGGGAAAGAAGACAGAGGACGGACACTGGAAAGTTTTCTTTTCTCAATCGTACTATCAGGGACTGGAATGCTTTACCTGCAGACTTACTAAAGGCTTTACAAATAACCAAAAATGTATTTAAAAATAGGCTTAAGGACTTTACTAATAGACAGTAGTATATTATACACACTATTTAAAGAGTGTAATATTGATGTTTCGTTATTTGAAGTGTTGTATCAGTGAGGAAGTGTGTTGCGTCAGTGAAGTGTGAAGTGTGTAGTGTCAGTGAAGTCGATTGTGTAAGTGAAGCGTGTTTGTGTCAGTGAAGTTCTATAGTTCATAGTGGCTGTGCAAAGTATTTGAACAATGAAATGGTTTTGAAGTGTTGGTGAAATCAGGATAGAATCAGTGCAGTGAGTGAGTTGACAGCGAAATAAGTGTAGTGCTGAAAGGTAGGCCTGCTTATGTAGGTATCAACCTATCACACTCGTGAGTCTTAGTTCGAACTTAGGGTTAAGATACAAATTAGATTTACTTTAAATGTTATTTTAAGTGATCGTGCTTCATTTAATTTAGGATGTTCCCTGTTATTATTATTATTATTATTATTATTATTAATTATTATTGTTTTTATTACTTGTGTTTATTATTAATTGTCATTATTGAGTGTAATTAGTTACCAATGCCACCGGGTATATATCCATTTGCAGTGTGAATACATACATACATACATACATACATACAACAATACATTACTTACATACATACAACAATACATTACATACATACATACATACATACATACATACATACATACATACATACATACATACATACATACATACATACATACATACATACAAAGTTCAAGCGAGTGCGTTTGAGAGAAAAAGCAGATTAAGCTCTTTTATGGTTTGGCTCACCATATGAGAAAACATGAGCCACCCCTACACTTGGCTTTCATGGATCATCATCATCATCATCATCATCATCATCAATATCTGTAGACCTGTTACATATCTCATCTCATGTTATTTTTACTGTGGCTTTATTCTATTCAAAAACAAATAATATACAATCACAGTCTAATATATACAGTCACGAAGCTCAATAAGTAGTAAATATGCATCCATGGATAGTTGCTCAACACTAGGATCGCTACTATCGCCCCATTAAAGACAATGCGAAATAGTACCGGCACAGTCTATTGTTCCTAGCACCCTCAAAACTCGAGCTTCGTGACTGTATATACTAGACTGTGGTACAATGATGTAAATACAGGGCCATCATTTTATTTTTACTTCAATTTTTACTGTACCTGAGTTTTTGATTGTACTTCACTCCCACCCCTTCTACTAATGAAGTTCAACCGTCCTCCACACAGACCCAAGACCGCATATACAGTCATAGTAGCCTTACGGTCATAGTAAACAGTACGTTCTAAAAATATGTTCGCGTTTTCCAGTGACGAAAGAGCTTCCAATATTGCATCATTTTCCATTTGCCTACGTCGCATCCCGGTTTCCCCCACTTGCTTCTATTCGCCTCTCTGTAAAGGCTAGCGGCTAGGCTGTCTTAGCTCTTTTCTGAGAACATTAATTTCTGTTAGGAATTGGACGTCTACGTAATATTATACTCATACAATTGTTTAAAATAACTTAAATAAAAGGGCCTTGTTAAATAATTAATTGTCACGTGATTTCCTCCCTTTCTACGACGCTGTGACGTAACCACTTGGACGGACAGTAGATAGCATGTCTGAGTAATTTTATCTTTTCGGACCTGGCAGAAGTGAAGATTGAATTTACAGTACGTAAAGTACTTTTTTTATAGAGTAGGTACAGAATTATTTCAACATGAGTTACTAGTACGAAGAACGAAACTGGTAATTGGGATTAGGTACAATAGTCTATAGTGCGATAATATGCACATTAGAAGTGAAGCCTGTATCGAAATGAACGGCCACCATTTTCAAAAACGTGTTTAAATATCCATATTATGATTATTTTTCAATTTAACTTCATTCTTTATAGTGTATGCTAATGTGCTGTAGACAGTATAATATACACTGCATAATGAATACGTCCGCATGGGAAGCTCAGTTCGTGAGTAAAAACACTCATTGTTAATATTGTACTGTATTTTGATTAAAAAGCTAATGAAAATTATCAAACTCAAAATCGCGATATTTCCTAGTTTACGTAAATGGATGAACTACTTTTCTTCCCTCCTATACATAGTAAAGTGATTTGTTTGTATTTTACGCCAGTATCATCGAACTGCAGTCGTGTGAAAGGGGATAGCAAACGGTGTTTCCGGTTCTTAATCGTTGATCCAAAGGTATAGCCAGGTTAATATTAGAAATGTTAGTAAAAATAAAATGATGTCCCTGTATGAGGAGTGAACTACAGCATCAAAGCGTTGCCTCTTTCGAAGAACACCTTGTTGTTTAAACAATTCATTAAACTATTAGAGTCAGCCATTCATAGCTCGGGCGAGTCAATCAGCCATCATCCTCGAGTCTGAAGTACTCTAATTGCGCTCTGATTCCATATAATAACAGAGCGTATTCCTTCTTAGTATAACTCCATTATCAAAAGCTAAATTACTTTTCTAAATAGACATACAAGTGCCCTCCCGTTTTAATAACAGTCAATTTAAAAATTCGACGAAACATAAACACCGGGTATTAACTAAAGCCTTCTCTACCTTCCGATGTAAAAAAAGAGCTTACAACAGGTGTAAAATTAGTTGCCTTCCTCCCAGCTCTCCTGTGTGGGCCATCCATCAGAAAGTATGCGGGTACCGTTATTATAAGCTACAATAGGGACTTGCAGCATCATTATCGCCTGCATGGCACGGATCTCGCTGAGCGTCCATTTTAATTACCGTGGCGCGGCCTAGCGATCGAAGCTCCAATTAATCACAATAACAAGTGAGCATCGGCGTGCGGCAAATCGCGATGTCTCCTTTTTTATTTATCCCTTTGCTGCAACTGGCTATCAGCAGATTCTACACATGACAGGCTCCTAAACCAAAATCGAAAGCTTCGTGACAGCGCCGTCCGTATTGCATGTAGTTTATGACTCACAATTGAAGGAAATCAAATACATTAACATAACATAACATGGCGATATCATGCAATGCAACTCAACTGTGTGTGTGTTGGCTTCTTCTAGTGCTGTACACTGGACAGACACAAGTTCCAATTAACGAGATGTACTAAGTAAGGGTTTAGAAAAATTCTACATATCCTACGTTGCTTTCACTTTCAGTTATTGGAAATTATTAGCAATTAAAGTAACAGTAACAATTACAAATAAAGACATACAAGGGAAATATGATAGCTAGAGGTGAAAGGTAATCCCTTACAGCTAGGACAGGGAGAATATAAGGAGAGAAACGGATGAGAAAAAGACAAGAACATGAAAAAAAAAGAAAAGAAAATAAGGAAAGCTACTAGAGGAAGGGGGGGGGTAAGAAGGAAGAAAATAGAAGCATGAAAAAATAAGGAGAAATAGAAAAATGGAAGGGAAAATGAAGAGCGTATACAGAAGAAAAAGAAATAGGAGACAGAACAGAAGAAATAGGAGAAGAAGAAGAAGAAGAAGAAGAAAGAGAAGGCAGAATAGAAGAAACAGAAGACAGAGAAGAAGAAGAAAAGAAGATAAAGAAGAAGAAAGAAACAGAACAGAAGAAACAGAAGGGGAGACAGAACAGAAGAAACATGAGACAGAGAAAAAGAAGAAGAAGAGACAGAAAAAAATTGGAAAGAGAGAAGAACAAGAAGAAGAAAAAGAAGAAAGAGAAGGCAGAATAGAAGAAACAGGAGACAGAGAAGAAGAACAGAAGAAAAATAAGAATAAAGAGGAGACAGAACAGAAGAAACAGGAGGCAAAGAAGAAGAAAGAGGAGATAAAAGAGAAGAAACAGGAGACAGAAAAAAAGAAGAAAACAAAGAAAACAGAAAAGAAGAAACAGGAAACAAAGAAGAAGAAGAAGAGACAGAACAGAAGAAACAGGAGGCAAAGAAGAAGAAAGAGGAGATAAAAGAGAAGAAACAGGAGACAGAAAAAAAGAAAAAACAAAGAAAACAGAAAAGAAGAAACAGGAAACAAAGAAGAAGAAGAAGAAGAAGAAAGAGACAGAACAGAAGAAACAGGAGGCAAAGAAAAAGAAAGAGGAGATAAAAGAGAAGAAACAGGAGACAGAAAAAAAGAAAAAACAAAGAATACAGAAAAGAAGAAAGAGGAAACAAAGAAGAAGAAGAAGAGACAGAACAGAAGAAACAGGAGGCAAAGAAGAAAGAGGAGATAAAAGAGAAGAAACAGGAGACAGAAAAAAAGAAAAAACAAAGAAAACAGAAAAGAAGAAACAGGAAACAAAGAAGAAGAAGAAGAAGAAGAAAGAGACAGAACAGAAGAAACAGGAGGCAAAGAAAAAGAAAGAGGAGATAAAAGAGAAGAAACAGGAGACAGAAAAAAAGAAAAAAACAAAGAAAACAGAAAAGAAGAAACAGGAAACAAAGAAGAAGAAGAAAGAGACAGAACAGAAGAAACAGGAGGCAAAGAAGAAGAAAGAGGAGATAAAAGAGAAGAAACAGGAGACAGAAAAAAAGAAAAAACAAAGAAAACAGAAAAGAAGAAACAGAAAACAAAGAAGAAGAAGAAGAAGAAGAAAGAGACAGAACAGAAGAAACAGGAGGCAAAGAAGAAGAAAGAGGAGATAAAAGAGAAGAAACAGGAGACAGAAAAAAAGAAAAACAAAGAAAACAGAAAAGAAGAAACAGGAAACAAAGAAGAAGAAGAAGAAAGAGACAGAACAGAAGAAACAGGAGGCAAAGAAGAAGAAAGAGGAGATAAAAGAGAAGAAACAGGAGACAGAAAAAAAGAAAAAACAAAGAAAACAGAAAAGAAGAAACAGGAAACAAAGAAGAAGAAGAAAGAGACAGAACAGAAGAAACAGGAGGCAAAGAAGAAGAAAGAGGAGATAAAAGAGAAGAAACAGGAGACAGAAAAAAGAAAAAACAAAGAAAACAGAAAAGAAGAAACAGGAAACAAAGAAGAAGAAGAAGAAGAAGAAGAAAGAGACAGAACAGAAGAAACAGGAGGCAAAGAAGAAGAAAGAGGAGATAAAAGAGAAGAAACAGGAGACAGAAAAATAAAAAAGCAGGAGAAAACAAAAAAAGAAACAGGAAACAAAGAAGAAGAAGAAGAAGAAAAGAAAGAGACAGAACAGAAGAAACAGGAGGCAAAGAAGAAGAAAAAGGAGATAAAAGAGAAGAAACAGGAGACAGAAAAATGAAAAAGCAGGAGAAAACAGAAAAAAGAAACAGGAAACAGAGAAGAAGAAGAAAAAGAAAAGAAAGAAGAAAGGAAAGACAGAACACAAGAAACAAGAGACAGAATAGAAAAAGAGGGAGAGAAAGAAGAAGAAAGAGACAGGGAAGAAGAGAAAATACAGAGAAGAATTAATAAGATAAGATAAAGAAAGATAAGGGGAAGAAAGGAGGTTGGAAAAAGAATACAACGAAGAAGAAATAAAGGAAGCAAGGAATATAGCAAGACATAGGAGAGGGAAAAAACCAGGAAAAGAAAGACGAAATGAAGGGAAAATTAAACACGGAAGATGAAGAAGACAGTATGAGTAACAGAATAAAAGATAATTAATACTATAAAAGCACCAGAAAAACAATAAATAGGCGGAGGAGAACAAAATGTTAGAGAAGAATGAGGTGGAGGTAGGGTGTGACAGCGTTTTGCCGTCAAAAATCGCTGTGGCAAATAATAACGATTTTGTCACGGTGTGATTTTTGTGTTCGGATGATTCGTGGCGATTGCGAATATTTCTTATCACGAGCCGACAGATAATATATGTTTATCGCTCTTCTGCGAATTGATGTACAGGTGCCATGTCTTACATCAACAATACGAATTAGCGCGACAAGTATATAAACATGCTCTGAGCTGTGTTATCGTGATGTCTGAGAACGTATATTCGCCCAAGAATGTTTAGGTGAATCATTCGTGGAAGAACATAGCGAGTGAATTGTAGCCTGATGAGAGTATCAAAGACTTGCCGTCGTGAACCTATTGAGTGGCACGATAGATGCCAGTTATGTTGTCCTTCAAGTTAAACTTCTGACGTGCAGTTATCTGGTCTCTAGAGCTGTCACATAAATGTAAACTAGTCGTCATTTCTAAGCCATACATATCGGTCTCGAGATGGCAATTTCTCGGAGCTGTGGTTTTGGAAATACAATCACATTCGGAACCAGTGACAAACCTGTGACAGCGACAAAATCGCAGGTCTTCAAATCACACTCCACCAATAGAATGAAGCAATTAAAAACAATACCAGGAAAAATGGGAGAAACTAGCGCTGAGGTAATAACAATGGCTGTTAGAGGAGAAAGATTAAGTTTTTGGTCCTACAGAATCTATCTGTTATGGTAACAATGGCTATTTAGATATGTAAAATAGGGCTACCCCTCTTTGGAGATACAATAATAATAATAATAATAATAATAATAATAATAATAATAATAATAATAATAACAATGGCTATTTGAAGAGAAAAATTCGCTCCGGCTCCGGGGATCGAGCCCGGGTCCTTGGTTCTACGTACGAAGCGCTCTAACCACTAAGCTACGCCGAAGTTCAATCCACAGCATCGGATCGCCGGCGCCGGCATCGGAGCGAATTTTTCTCCTCTAATAACCATTGTTACCATAACAGATAAATTATGTAGGACCAAAAAATTAATCTTTATCCAGCGCTGATGTAGTTTCTGTAATTTTTAAAGTGAAAATGGTTAAATTTGTAAGGGATTTTTTTTTTTTTGTGGAGATAGAGTTAAGGAAAAGTTAAGGATTTTATAGACATATCTGAAAAAAAAAAAATCGTTTCCACATCCGCCGTTACGCTAGCCAGTACTGACAACATCACTAAACAAAAATCACCAGGCTTTAAAAATCCTGCACAGATTTGTATATGCAAGAGATAACAAAAATCTAAACTAAACTAACATGTCTTGAATTGAATTTAACGGTGGGAGGGGCACTATGGCCCAGCACTGCGACCTGTTAAGATCTACTGTGCTGACACTCTGGTGACCATTATCAGACCCACACCGGCTTACCACACTAAAGTTCTTTGTGTTTAATTAAAAAAAAAAACTAACCTGTCACAGATTCGTATATCCAAGACATAACGAACGTCTTAACCCTTAGTTGCCTGATGGTACTTGGAAGTACCGTGATTTATTTTGCTTACTGGAAGAATAACAAACTGCCAGAAATTACATGCAACTTGATAAATAAAATCCATCAAGGAGACTAACGGTACTTAGAAGTACCACCTTTGTAAAAAAAAAATTTGGAAATAAAATTTTGAAAAAAATATTGTATGTTCAGAATTCATATTCAAACAACATACAGTACAGAAAACGGATTTATTTAATTTTTTCTCATGTCAGCCAACTAAGGGTTAACTAACCTAGTCTGTCACATATTCGTATAGTCTATACAAGGCATAACAAAGCCTAAACTAACCTAACCTGTTACAGATTCGTATAGTCTATACAAGGCATAACAAAGCCTAAACTAACCTAACCTGTCACAGATTCGTATAGTCTATACAAGGCATAACAAAGCCTAAACTAACCTAACCTGTCACAGATTCGTATAGTCTACACAAGGCATAACAAAGCCTAAACTAACCTAACCTGTCACAGATTCGTATATGAAAGGCATAGCGCGAAACTTTCGTAATGTCACCAAAGTTACGTTGGTATGACTGGTAAGACAGCCGAAAGTGCATAAGCGGAGTAGGAAAGGAACTACATCAGCGCTAGTTTAACCGAAAAGTGTTCAGGTGGAAAGATATCTGATTTTGGTGTGGCCATTAAAAGATGTAAAACATTTTAGTCTGGACATCATGCTCGCGTGCTGTCGACCATCTCTCTGCTGATGAATGAACTATGGAACCTCAAACTTACTCAGCTAAATGCTTTTCTACATTAATGCTGATTGCGTATTCCGGAATTCTACCGCGACTCCAGCAACAGGATATCCTAACAGAGTTTTCGTGGCTTCCCGCTTCCCATTCAATGCACATGAATCCTCAGTGACACATCTGACGCCGTTCAAGGTGCTTCAAGAAGTACGTAACACCTCAACGTGTCATCTAGCGCACACTCATTCCAGTAATACGGCTTTGGGACTGATTTTGGTCTATTCTGCTGCTCACGTCACATAATTTTTCGATGACCGCATTGTCATCATCACACATTGGGGCGCCCGTCTCGTCCCAGAATCGACCGACTCGTCCCGACGTAATTTTCGGTGCGTTAATGTAATAGTCCAACTCGTCCCCATCTAACTCTCGAAGTATTAATCCTATAGCCCGACTCGTCCCGACGTAATTTTCGGTGCGTTAATGCAATAGTCCAACTCGTCCCCATCTAATTCTCGGAGTATCAATCCTATAGCCCAACTCGTCCCGACGTAATTTTCGGTGTTACTGCAATAGTTCAACTCGTCCCCATCTAACTCTCGGAGTGTTAATCCCATAGCCCGACTCGTCCCGACGTAATTTTCGGTGCGTTAATGCAATAGTCCAACTCGTCCCATCTAATTCTCGAAGTATTAACCCTAAAGCCCGACTCTAAATTGACGTGTTTTTTTTTTTGTTTAAACTGAATTCAATTGAAATAATTATCTATTTAGATCGGAAGTTTTAAAATGAAAGCCCTGTGTATACAAATGCACTATAAAAAACTACACTAACTGCAACCTATATAATACACAGTAATTACATACTAAGTGTTTCGGACACTACAACAACTATTTTTGTCAAGATGTAACAACCACATTTCTATACTTTAGATCAAAACAATTTTGAAGCATGTGTGACGAAAAGAAGTCAAGGAATAATACCATCGCCTGCTACGTAGTGAGTGAATAAAATGAAAAACTATTGGAGATAGGGCTTCCACACTATTGAAGAATTTATTTATTTTTATTTTATCGGGTTATTTTACGACGCTGAATCAACATCTAGGTTATTTAGCGTCAAATGAAATAAAGGTGATAATGCCGGTGAATTGAGTCCGGGGTCCGGCACCGAAAATTACCCAGCATTTTCTCGTATTGGGTTGAGGGAAAACCCAGGAAAAAACCTCAACCAGGTAACTTGCCCCGACCGGGATTCGAACCCGGGCCACCTGGTTTCGCGCTGACTGTTACTCCACAGGTGTGGACTATTGAAGAACGAAATTATACAAAATAAACAACAGAAATCAGACTGAGAATGCGGTAAATTTGAAACAAATGAGATTGGAAAATGAAGTGGGCTAACAGAGTTTTAAAAATGACATCATTGAATGCCATAGTACTGAGTTAGGGCTTGAATTTTATTTGTAATATATTCTCTACAGTCAAAAGATTATTTTAAGCGAATTGAAAAAAAAATGCGAATTTTAGTCAAATTTCAATATCCTCTTCACCTTAAAATCATCAGTAAAAAGTATTTAAAAATCCATAACAAATTACTAAATATAAAATAAATAAATGAATGAATGAATAAATAAATAAATAAATAAATAAATAAAATCAATTCAGCCACGCTCCAATTTTTGTGTCTCATTTTCTTACATTCTCTTTCTCTTTTCAACACTATTTTTCATTCTTTCTCTTTCTTCCCTTCGTTTTGTTTTCTCCTTGTTTATTCCTGAAATCTATTTGTTTTTATGTTCATTTTATTTAACTCGTGTTGCATTATCATTGTTTTTATTTTATTTCTTTTCAATTACCTTTGTAATAAATTACGTAAAATAGTATATTATTGAGGAATTACTTGTCAATAAATTTATTACACACAATATATTTAACTTTATTTCAATCGGTAATTATGTATGGAATTATAGGATGGGGTAGCTCATTTAAATCCAATTTTAATCCACTTTATTTATTACAGAAGAAAATAATTAAAATATGTCTTCATAAACCTATTGATTTTCCATCTCAAAATTTGTTTTTAGACTTTAATGTACTTAACGTAAGACAAATTTATTATATTGTATTAATAAAATTCATACATAAAAATCGAAATAATTTTGAATTGTATTCTCATAGTTATGAAACAAAAGGTATGAATTCTTTAAGATTGTTTGAACCAAAATGCAACACTGTTACAGTATTTAATCATAGTAGTAATTTAGGCCCAAGAATGTATAACAAATTTATATTTAAACATCCTAATCTTGTCAATTCTAATAGTTCTAGTATTAAATTTAAAAAGTTATGTATGGATTTTATAAAAATTGAAAAACTGTAAATTTAAATTTATATACTATAATTGCTGAGTAGACATAAGACAAATTGTATTGTATAATTATTAATTTCAATTCAGAAATCCGCCCCTGAGCACGAGTTCTAGTCTTTGAGGGGCGAGCTAAAGTTTTTTCTGTATATATCATATTTTATGTTACAATTATTAGCAAAATAATAAATAAATAAATAAATAAATTACTTTTCACATTCTGTTATCTTTCTTCCTTGAATTTCCCCCTTGTATCATACACTATGAGATTTCATTCGTTCGTTACATACAAGTAACAGACAAGTATTTGTGACGCAAGATTGGTACGCATTTACACAGTTTCCAAGAACTGAATTTATTTCCTTACGCAATTGGTTCGTCATTTGTTACTAGTTACTGCTTTCAGTAGGAAAACGCAGCCATCGATTCGGTTTTGCCTTTCAAAGACAGGTTGTCTGACAGACGTGGCGTAGATAATTAGGCACCGGTTACCTCTCGCTGTGAACGCAACACAAGACCATCAGAATAAACTTATGTTTTCCTTTCCGAGGTGGAATGACTTTTGTACACGTATGAGTCTGTATTTCAATAGCTGTTAAGAGTTAGATGCTCGCTTTATTGTTTCTCGGTGCTTAGTCTGCCTTTGTTGTTCCGCTGTAACACAGACACGCAAACGTATTTAGAAGAAGAGATGGGTAAGATAGGAGACTGGTTCTATCTGTGGTTGTGTGTGGTGAATTACGGTCTGTCAGGAACTACAAGGGAAGAAACGCCATTACCAGCAGATGGAGACAACAAATGCACACGATGTTCCTCCCGTCTATCCGTCGCATCAATTAATTATCCTCCTGTATGTATTTGGATAATATCTTTCCCTATAATGAGGCTTCATTGTAATATGAACATTCTTTTCACAGTAGGAATTATGGACCAAGACTATACAATTCAGTATCGCAAAATAATCCAGACCTAAGCAATCTACACTTTCTTAAGTTTAAAAATAAAGTGAAAATGTTTGTATGATATTTGATAAATATTATCATTATTTAAATTGTTACTAGCATTATATGTTACTAACATTAATTGTATTTATCTGATGCATGTAACCTATAAGATAAAACATTGTAATAAATATAAATAGATCATTTTCTTAATTAATAACAGTGTATATCTCCAATAAATTATTTCTTAGCATCGCCACAGATACACTTGATTGTACTTGTCACTATCTCTCTCACTAGAGAGTTCTTGAAATTTATATTTTCCCCGCCATTCATAAAATATTTTGATATGATACCTCTTTCACAAAAAGGGAGATCTACGTATAACTGAAACTAGATTAATATATTTCAGTATTATTTGTATTTATCCTGGTAATAATGAACATTTTGACTCGTACACATTTTGTTTTTCAGCATTAACTTCCCATGATTGTACGAGAAGATTCGAAGAGAACTGCAGTTACCTAGACCTTCGGCTCCCCCCTACTACCATTAATGCACAACACAATGTCAATACGGCGGTTGCTGTCGTCTGCGATACAACGAACTTTTCTGTTGATTTTCGAGTTTGGCATTTTTTCCGGTTATTATATGCTTATTTAAGTTGTGTTAACTCTCGCTAGTGGTTTTATATTCTATTTTATCCGTGTTAGTATTTATTTTATTATTGTAAATATTTTTGTTTTATCATCATCATCCTTCACGAATTAGGCCTCTGTAGACCTGTTTCGGCCCCATCTAGCAGTCTTCTTAAAGGTCTTCCTGGTCGACGATGTCCTCTAGGTTTATACTGCATCATAATTTTTGGGATTCTTGAATTTTCCATTCTTCTTACATGATCTAGCCAATTGAATTTGTATCTGCTGATTTTTTCTTCTACTGACTCTACTTCTAATTGTTCTAAAATTTCTTCATTCCTTTTTCGGTCTAAAAGAGTATAACCTGCTGTCCTCCTCAAAAATTTCATTTCCGTTGCTTTGATTCTGTTCACGTCTTTTTTCTTTAATGACCATATCTCGCTTCCGTATAAAAGAGTGGGTAATGCTAGTGTATTATATATTTTTATTCTTGTAGATTTTTGTACTAATTTAGCTTTTAATGCATTGTTTATTATTCCTAGAATTTTATTATTATTATTATTATTATTATTATTATTATTATTATTATTATTATTATTATTACTATTATTTCTATCATCAACATTATTATTGATCTCTTTAAAATTTATGTAGACTACTGGACTGTACCCGAGCACGAGCATATGCTCACTTCGGGTATATTTTCTTATGTATCATTTCAAATGTAAATTGTTAATAAATTTGAATTTGAATTTGAAATTTTATGCAGTATATTATATTTAATTTAATTTTTATATTTATCGATTTCAATTCATGATTTATTTTTTGCAAATTCGATTATCTGCACTTTCAGTTGTTTAAAGACGCTGTAACAACTACTAAGTTATTTAACGCCGTTAAAATTGGCAATACACTGCTCCAGCGATTTAGTAGAATGCGTAGAGTCTAAAGAAGGCAGGAAACAGTACAAGATCGTCTGTTGTTTTGACAAGAATCCAAGCCCCCGCGTACCGGTAAGGCATCATGTCACAAACACGTTCACGTCTGAGTATTTCTCACAAAGTAAATATCATTCAACGCCTTGAAAACGGCGCAGATATTAAGGCTAAGGCTGGAGAGTTTAAGGTAATATTCATTGATTTATTCATATGGTTATTTATTTATTTTATTTTCCATTTATTTATTTAGTCATTTATTTACTTATTTATTTATTTACTTATTTATTTCCTTTTGTATTTATTTATTTTTGTATACTTGGCTTGCTTATTTATTTATGTATTTATTTATCCACTTTGCATTTATTTATTTATTCATTTATTTTTTTTTTACTTATGTATTCACTTATTTCTCTGCTTGATTGCTTGGGTATTTATTTATTTACTTTATTCCTTTATTTGTTTGGTTGGCTTGCTTGCATATTTATTAATGTATTTGTTTATTTATTCACTGACTCATTCATTTATTCATTCATTCGCTATTTATTTATTTATTTATTCATTCACTTATTTACTCGCATATTCATTTACTTATTCATTCTTTTATTTATTTACTTATTTATTTATGTATTTGTTTGGCTTGCTTCCTTCCTCATATGTATGTATGTATGTATATATATATATATATATATATATTCTGGTTCACACCTGTGGAGTAAGGGTCAGCGCGTCTGGCCGCAAAACCAGGTGGCCCGGGTTGGAATCCCGGTCGGGGCAAGTAACCTGGTTGAGGTTTCTTCCGGGGTTTTATCTCAACCCAATATGAGCAAATGCTGGGTAACTTTCGGTGATGGACCCCGGACTCATTCCACCGGCATTATCACCTTCATTTCATTCAGACGCTAAATAACCTAGATGTTGGTACAGCGTCATAAAATAACCCAATAAAATAAAATATATATATATATATATATATTTGTGTATAATTTTTTTGCTTGGCTTGCTTATGTATTTATTTATTTACTTATTTATTTATTTATTAGTTTGCTTGACTTGCTTATGTATTTATTTATTTATTTATATATATATATATATATATATATATTTATTATATTGCTTGGCTTGTTTGCTTATTTATTTATTTATTTACTTATTTATTTATTTATTTGTGTACTAATTTTTTTACTTGGCTTTCTTATATATTTATTTATTATATATTTATTTATTAATTTGCTTGGTTTGCTTGCTTATTTATTTATGTATTTACTTATTTATTTGCTTGACTTGCTTATGTATTTATATATTTATTTATTTGTTTGCTTGGCTTGCATATTTATTTATTTATTCATATAATTTATTTATTTATTGTCGTATTTTATAGATCGACGTATTCTGGGAAACAAAATTAATTTGTATTAACGTTGTATCAGCTTCACTTTTTATAATGAATTAACAGCTCTTAAATATTTATTTCCGTATGATCGATGTTTTTCTGTCCACTGGGCATTCTGGTCTAGGCTCTATCTGAACATGATTCTTGCCTAATGCAGGGAACTTACTCGGCGTGTTATATCTAAGCAGGTAAACATTGACTTGTGTAGCGAGATGTTACATTTATTATTCCTTCTGAATTAGTAGTACTCCACAAGAAGAGAAAAATGCATTCTATAGAGAAAAAAATGAATTCAAAATATTGTATTTTTTTCTCTTAAACTTTGCTGCTGTTCACCAGCCACTGTTACAACCTTTGATTCAGGTCTAGAGAATCAAAATTTGTTTCTATCTTTCCTTGTAGTAGCTTTTCTATCATGCATAATTTTTTGTGCGAAATCGTGCGTATTTGCTTGGTTTCCGCACAAAACCAATCCGCGGAAAGTCTAAAATTCACATTCAGTATTCCCAACCTAACACACATAACAATTTCCCTCTTCTTACCGCTTAAGTGACATATTGATTTTACTGCTTTAGGCTTTTAACATATTGTGAATTTTATTAGTAACAACAATGTAATTTATTCGTCACAACAATAATTCCTTTCTACAATTCACCTTAACGCTCTCGTCAACAATTGGATTTTCACTCAACACAGTATTCGTTATAGCACTCCACCGACGTCAATGACAATTTACTTGGACTAGTACGAACAAGAATGAACTGTTAATCTTAACTAATATTTACAAAGCACTATTTACAAATCAGAACTATCAGTTCTCAGTTCACAGTTCTTCTATCTCAGTCACTCGAGTCCACGGTATCTCGAACCATAGACCTTCAGAGACAGTTCACTGTACTCGAACTCGGGTCCCTCCAACTGCGGTCCACTGCACTCGAACTCAGGTCCCTCCAACTGCGATCCACTGCACTCGAACTCAGGCCTTCGGATGCTGACGCAGATGCGGACGCACACTCGAGTCGAACTCCGGTTGGCTTGACTGGCTTGCTTGCTCTGGCTTTCTCACTGACTGAATAACTGAAAACTCTGAAAACTCTAAAACTGAAAACTGCTGTCGTTACTTCGCGACCGTAATTTATAACTACAGCGACGTAGCCTCGAAAGTTCCACCCGTCTCTAGAGATGGCATTCCAGAGAAATCCAGAGCCCTCTCCTCTCTACCAGCACCAGATGCGCGCGCAAACTCGTCGCGTGACGTAATACACCCTCTCTCTTCTCTCCACCGCGCGACGTCACTCAATGTTCCGTGCAGCCTGTGCGATCTGCTTTCATGCGGGACGCTGGTCGTGAGTTCGAATCTCACGTCGCTGTCACAATATTATTTTTAGAGATGTTCTATATAGTAATAATTATAAATTGGAAACTTACCACTGCAATTTCACCTAAATTGTACTGTTAATTATTGTTTTTAAATATTTGCAAAAAATAAGTAAACTCTACAACTTCACTAAAGTTACTGCATTCGTGATGCAAGTAACATTAAGGAAGCCGTGAAAAAATCAACAAGATTCCAGACTCATCATAGACTGGGGGAAAAAATACAGACGTATATCACGGCCTGCTGGAGTATAGTAAACACAGAAAACATTTTAAAGCAACAATGTTGAAGATAGATATTTTTGTTTTGCAAATTTGCCGTCATTGAACAGAAACCAAGATGGAGATTTCATTGCAACTAATTAGAAATTCCTCTTTCAGGTATGTAATAAACGATCTTCGCACAAAATAATGTACGATACACGAGCAGTATGTTTTCTTTAAATTCTCGGAAATTAAAAAAGCTCAACTACGTTTCGCTTTTTCAAACATTTCCTCGAACATGAAAACTTCAACATACCGCTCTTGTAACGCATATTACTATTATGATATAGACAGCCGTTAAATACTTCGATCAAATAGGTCGGCAAGACAGTTTGTACCTACTTTGCAGTATGCTTATAGTATTTTAGCATTAACCCAGAATACTTGGTGCTAATTGCTGAAGACAAAAAATGAGAATACAATGAGATATTTGAATGTATATTGCTGCTTATTCCCTTAGAGACCAGGAAAAATATACAAGAACAAGAGAATAATGAAACAATGTTGATCTAAAAAAATCTGTGCCATTTAAATGTTGTATACTTTATTGTCCATTTTGCATAATGTAATAAAACTGATATTTTTTCGTATCCTTGTGTCAAATTGTGAGCAAACACTGTATAACAAAATTTTTCTAATTGCTAATGAACAAACTTCACATTTACCACGTTTTCGCAAAACGATAATTTCAGCTTCATAGATATAAAAACTCAATGAAATAATTAAACATTTACGGTTAAAAAATTATAAATCTATCCTACGTAGAGACCACATAATTACATATTTCTCATAGTTATGATTAAAACTTTTTTGTACTTTTGTACAATGGTAGTGCTTTTAACTTTCCGTTATTCACCCTGACTTCATGGGTTCATAAACTCTAGCTATCAAAAAACTCAAAAACCTTGATGAGAAATTTCAAGAAAATTTTATTTTCAACTATCGCTGCCACGCAACATAGAAACCTGGATGATGTGTTATAGGTAAATTTTGTCCTGATCCCTTACTGCCAAATAACTAAAAAATCTGGACCAGAAAGTGCAAGAAAACATTGTCTTGATTTTTTTCACTGTCAAACAAGACAGAAAAAAACTCGGATGAGAAAATAACAGGCTTGGATGCTTCAAGAATCTACGTAAAGATTATTATTTTGGTCCTAGAGAACATATCTGTTATTGTAACAATTGATATTAGAGGAGAAAAATTCGCTCCGAGTCCTTGGTTCTACGTACCAAGCGCTCTCACCATTGAGCTACGCCGAAGTCCAATCCACAGCACCGGATCGAACCCCTCTCCTCCAGTGTTTTTCCTTTTGTGGCTTGACTCCAAGTTGGGCATGTATATTGATATTTTTATATTAAGTCAACTGCCATTACACAAGGAGCGCACTCAGTTGAGTGGCCGGGATTCCACAGTAATATGTACAGAAATATGCAATGTTGCTAGAAGAATCTACATAAAGACTAGTGGCTTGTGCAGCAAATGCTGCAAACTAAGTTCATTAGACGTTCAAATAAACATTTTTCAGATTTATTTTCAATGAAGAATACCAGACATTCTGAAAGTTATTTGCTTCCATAATAATGAAAGATGCTCTCTCTCGAGCCAATACTGAAGAGAACCACGCATATAAATATCTACACCACACCGCCATTAAACATATGAAAAAGACCCAACCCCACTTGATTGATAACTATAAAAATATTTGATTTTTAATAATATTATTATCTTATGTAAGTTTTATAGCTTTCAGTAACATATACTATATAGCCGCCACTCAGTAAAATATAGAAATCAAAATCTAATTTAAGTTATTCTCTACATCTACTTATATAACCCCAAAACGTTTCACTTTCATATCATCAATATAGCATTAATATGTATAATTAATGAAAAATAGTCACATCACGGCATTAACTACAATAATATTTCATTTCTAATAGTAATAATGTCATAAAACCATCTCAAGTTTTGTAGTTTTTAATATCCAATACACAGCTGTACCCAGAAAATTACACACCACAGAATCGAACCTGTAAATTATTTTTAGGAAGTTAAGTTTTTAATAACCAATTTAATTTGAGCTCTAAATATGTCAGCATTCTTGCAGATCATGGCCTTCGTGTAATATTGTTTACTGTAGTGTGTGTTTTGTTTTATTCTGAAATGCAACACGGCCGACTTGATGCTCGCTTCGCTTCTCCTGAATGCAATTAGCTAGTTCTCAAAACTGAAGACAGATGGATTTTGGAAAATAGGAAAATTATGTAGGAAAATTGACATTTCACTGAAAACTGCTATTTATCCGAAAAACTTTGGGTTCCAAGCTTCAAAATGAGGGGCCATTTATTAAAATTCGTTCAGCCGTTTTTCCGTAATTTCCATTACCAGTTCAAATTATATATATAGATTATAATTTTTTGGGCCTACAGAATATATCTGTTATGGTAACAATAATATTAGAGGAGAAAAATTCGCTCCGGCGCCGAGGATCGAACCCGGGTCCTTGGTTCTACGTACCAAGCGCTTGGTACTTAGAATCAAGGACCCGGGTTTGATCCCCCGCGCAGGAGCGAATTTTCCTCCTCTAATATTAATTGGATGTTTGGTGCAAAAGAAAGTGAAGTGAACAAATTATAAAATAAACAGATATCAGCTTAAACGTCGGTATTCTCGACAAAAAAATTTAAAAATAAAGTTGAAATTAGTAATTCAGAAATACTTAATTACTGGCTTTTAAGTAACCCGGAGGTTCATTGCCGTCCTCACATAAGCCCGCCATTGGTCCCTATCCTGAGCAAGATTAATCCAGTCTCTATCATCATATCCCACCTCCCTCAAATTCATTTTAATATTATCTTCCCATCTATGTCTCGGCCTCCCCAAAGGTATTTTTCCCTCCAGCCTCCCAAATACACTCTATATGCATTTCTGGATTCGCTCATACGTGCTACATGCCCTGTCCATCTCAAACGTCTGGATTTAATGTTCCTAATTATGTCAGGTGAAGAATACAATGCGTGCAGTTCTGCGTTGTGTAACTTTCTCCATTCTCCTGTAACTTCATCCCTCTTAGAGCCAAATATTTTCCTAGGGACCTTATTCTCAAACACCCTTAACCTATGTTCCTCTCTCAAAGTGAGAGTCCAAGTTTTACAACCATAAAGAACAACCGGTAATATAACTGTTTTATAAATTCTAACTTTCAGATTTTTTGGCAGTAGACTGAATGACAAAAGCTTCTTAACCGAATAATAACAGGCATTTCCCATATTTATTCTGTGTTTAATTTCCTCCCGGGTATCATTTATATTTATAACTGTTGCTCCCAGGTATTTGAATTTTTCCACCTCTTCAAAGGATAAATTTCCAATTTTTATATTTCCATTTCATTCAATATTCTCATCACGAGACATAATCATATACTTTGTCTTTTGGGGATTTACTTCCAAACCTATTTCTTTACTTGCTGTAATTCAGAAATTCGGACTAAAATTTTTGAGAAAATTTTCTCTTGAACAATCGCCTCCACATAGGTCAGAAACTTAGATGATAGACTGCAGGAATATTGGTTTAGTTTTGAATTCTCACTACTAAATAACTCAGAGACCTGACGAGAAATTGCAGTAGAATTTTCTCTTGCACAATTGTTACCAAATAATTCAGGAATCTGAAAGAGAAATTATTTCGGGAAAATTTTGTCATGAACTCTCGCTGCAAAAGTTCAGAAACCCAGGACAGAAATTGCAAGAAAATTTTAACTTCAAATCCAACATTCTGGGAGAGATCCGCTATCACATGGAATAACTAATATAATTTCATATACAGGATTTTAATGTTCTTAATCAACCCAAACTAACTGCTGTTAGAGCCGGATTTTAACTCGACCTTGTACAATTTGCTTTCACAACAACAGGGATATCTAATGTGAAGTTTTACCGTTAGATGTCAGGAGCGTTCCATGTGGCACAACATGTTGTAGGGTCATATTATGTCATATGCTACAGTCGATTATGTTCTTCCACTTGTTGGATTTCTGTGCGTGTTAAAATTCTATTTATAATTATTTTGTATATGCTAGTATAATTTAATATAATTCAATATTTTCTTACCTCATAATTTACACTGGTCAAAAAAAGTTAAGCATATTTCCAGTTTACCCAATAATACCTGATATTTATGTTTCTTTTGGTTTTATGTGGCACGTATTATGTTTACCAATTCAAACTCTTTCATTTGTTTCATTCTGCATCACTAGGTAACGTCCAAATCACGGCTAGTAAACAAAGTCTGTAATTCGAGCAAAGTTCAATCAGTGTCGTTTTGCTTCATAGTGCAGTAAACAAAGTCTGTAATTCGAGAAAAGTTCAATCAGTGTCGTTTTGCTTCATAGTGCAGTAAACAAAGTCTGTAATTCGAGCAAAGTTCAATCAGTGTCATTTTGCTTCATAGTGCAGTAAACAAAGTCTGTAATTCGAGCAAAGTTCAATCAGTGTCGTTTTGCTTCATAGTGCAGTAAACAAAGTCTGTAATTCGAGCAAAGTTCAATCAGTGTCGTTTTGCTTCATAGTGCAGTAAACAAAGTCTGTAATTCGAGCAAAGTTCAATCAGTGTCGTTTTGCTTCACAGTGCTTCATAGTGCAGTAAACAAAGTCTGTAATTCGAGCAAAGTTCAATCAGTGTCGTTTTGCTTCATAGTGCTTCATAGTGCAGTAAACAAAGTCTGTAATTCGAGCAAAGTTCAATCAGTGTCGTTTTGCTTCATAGTGCAGTAAACAAAGTCTGTAATTCGAGCAAAGTTCAATCAGTGTCGTTTTGCTTCATAGTGCTTCATAGTGCAGTAAACAAAGTCTGTAATTCGAGCAAAGTTCAATCAGTGTCGTTTTGCTTCATAGTGCAGTAAACAAAGCCTGTAATTCGAGCAAAGTTCAGTCAGTGTCGTTTTGCTTCACAGTGCTTCATAGTGCAGTAAACAAAGTCTGTAATTCGAGCAAAGTTCAATCAGTGTCGTTTTGCTTCATAGTGCTTCATAGTGCAGTAAACAAAGCCTGTAATTCGAGCAAAGTTCAATCAGTGTCGTTTTGCTTCATAGTGCATTAAACAAAGTCTGTAATTCGAGCAAAGTTCAATCAGTGTCGTTTTGCTTCATAGTGCTTCATAGTGCAGTAAACAAAGCCTGTAATTCGAGCAAAGTTCAATCAGTGTCGTTTTGCTTCATAGTGCTTCATAGTGCAGTAAACAAAGTCTGTAATTCGAGCAAAGTTCAATCAGTGTCGTTTTGCTTCATAGTGCTTCATAGTGCAGTAAACAAAGTCTGTAATTCGAGCAAAGTTCAATCAGTGTCGTTTTGCTTCACAGTGCTTCATAGTGCAGTAAACAAAGCCTGTAATTCGAGCAAAGTTCAGTCAGTGTCGTTTTGCTTCGTAGTGCTTCATAGTGCAGTAAACAAAGCCTGTAATTCGAGCAAAGTTCAATCAGTGTCGTTTTGCTTCATAGTGCAGTACAATGGCTTGGAATACCCTTACAATGGCAGACCGCATCAAAATCATCACTTTGATGGAACAAAACATGAGACAAGTTGATGTTGCTAACATCCTTCATGTGAATCAGAGTATTGTCTCCAGACTGTGGAGAAAGTTCCAGGAAACCCAGTCAATAGCAGATCGACCTCGCGAGGACCGTCCAAGCAAAACAACACCAGGTCAGGACCGGTATGTAAGGTTATCTGCACATAGGAACCCTATAGCCTCAGCTACAACTCTGCGCCATGACCTGCGTGAAGCCACTATGTTGTTGTAAGTAGCCAAACTGTGCGCAATAGACTTCATGACATAGGGTTGTATGCTCGAAGACCACTCAAGACTCCAGCACTCCGTCCACATCACAGGGGTGCTCGTGCAAGATGGGCTAGAGCACATGAGAATTGGACACGAGACCAATGGACCAAAACTTTATTCTCAGACGAAGTGAGAATGAGCCTACACCCTGACAACAACTCTATTCGCGTATGGAGACGAACAGGGGAACGAAATCATCCCTCAATGACCGTGGAACGTCACCAACAGTTTGGTGGTTCAATCTTGTTTTGGGCAGGTGTCATGTTTGGCCGCCGCACACCACTGGTTTCAATAGAGGGAAACATGACTGCTGCCGTGTATGAGAACAACATCCTCCAACCCATAGTAAGTGGTTTTGCAGAGACTGTAGGGGAAGGGTTCACTCAACAGGACGATAATGCTCTGCCTCATCGTGCTCATAGTGTGCAGCGGTATCTGGTAGAACATGGGATCCGAAGACTGGATTGGCCAGCATGCTCACCGGATATGAACTGCATAGAGCATGCATGGAGCTTTCTCAGGAGAGCCATTTCCAATCGTCCACATCACCCATTAACGATTCAAGAACTCAGGAATGCTGCCTTGGAAGAATGGGATAATTTGCCTCAGGAGAGCTTAGATGCGTTGGTACTGAGTATGCCCCGTCGCATACAAGAGTGCCTCAGGGTTCGTGGAGGACCAACACGTTATTAAACAGGGCACTGAAAGCACCATTTCCTTTTCTTTGATGATGTACGAATTTCAACTTCCCTTATCTTTTCCGTTGTTTCCAAACAATGCAACTTTTTTCATTTCATATTGAGTCCATTGTTAACAAATAGTGTATTTCTACTTTTAAGTTTATTCTGTGGAACGAAGAAACCCGAATATAATTTATCTATTTTATTTTAATTAATAAAAACCGTTATATGCCTAATTATGCTTAACTTTTTTTCACCAGTGTAATTTAATTTACAATAAATAACAGCGTAAACTTGTATAATAGTGAGCTATTCCTTTTAAGATATGGATGGAGAAATCTGCAGTATGCAGAATATAGATACGAGTAAATTAAATATTCACGGACCTAAACGAGAACGAGGTGCACGAATAAAAAAATAGGAACTTTGTCGAAGGTGAATATTACCTATGTACAGTACGGAAAAAACAGGAAATGCAGCCACCAATGTGTTTTTTTAAGGGAAGGGACTATCGAGATTGAATTCCTCGTATTTTTTTCTCTAGTTGCAGAAAAATCAAATGCAATGTTTGATCAGATAATATAATATGATCGCAGTAGTATCACGATTAGTCGTGCGTTTTGTAGGTTAAGGACATGCAGTTTTGAATACTATGTAGGATGATTTTGAAAATTTGAAGTTGAAACATGGTTTTAATAATTAGGGTACAGTACATTAAAAACATTATTCACGAAATGGATTTCACTACGGATCGTCCTGGATAATAAACATCCCAGTTTAGAGAGAGTTTACTGCAGGCGTAAACTTCGGAGACTCCTACAACTACTGCATATAATCTAAGCTAACATAGCTTGATGTCGAGGTTCCATAAATTTTTATTAATTTTTCTTTTCCCTCTTCCAAAATGAAACTGTAGCCAGCAATTCCTTACTTAGAGTAGTTATTTTTGTTTAATACCTAGCACCTTCGAGGCGCAATTTAATTAGTTTTTTTAAAGGTTTAAAGCATATATTCAGAATATTTCGGGACCTGAATGAAAACAAAAGGCTTTCCCTGGTTTTTACATATAGGAACACAACAAAAATTTGGCATTTTCAGTTGTTTTTAAGAGTATATAGAGAGTTAGTTAGGAGGCCGGAGGGAAAAAGACCTTTGGAGAGGCCGAGACGTAGATGGGAAGATAATATTAAAAGGGACTTGAGGGAGGTGGGATATGATGATAGAGACTTGATTGGTCTTGCTCAGAATAGGGACCTATGGCGATCTTATGTGAGGGCGGCAATGAACCTCCGGGTTCCTTAAAAGCCAGTACGTTAGTATGTATGTAAGTAGGGAGAAAATATGAAGTTTCAATTTTTTCTTTTTACTTTTTATTTTATTATTTATTTATTTTTTATTTATTTATTTTTGTTGTTGTTGTTTAGTCAACTGTCCGAAGACAGGTCTGAACCTCACAAGTGATACCAACAAGGCACCACTTATGAGGCAACTAGGCCAGGAGATAATGAGGTAAGGTGGCCAGTTCCCTTCCCCCTCCTTTGCATTCATCGCCGATTAGCTACATATTACTCTAGTCAGACTTCAAATGCATAGCCTACAAACAATTGTTCTTCCTCTGACACATATCGCGAAGTGAGATGTGGCTTTCTTTGGTTGAAACTCAGTAGATTCTTAAACTTCAATGGCACATTGGTACATGAGCGAAAATAGTCATCATTATGGTGTTAGTTACAGACAAATAAATGGCGAAATGGTTGACTCTCAAAGCAATGTGCACGAAATCATCCTTTTTCCCTTAAAACTTAAGCTAGTTAATGTACTATTACATTACGTAAATCCTCAATGTTTATATACCGGAAAACAAATGCACACGCAAAGTGCATTCCTCAAAGTACACGCGCGCTATCTGTTGGTGCTAGTTCAGGATATCCCTATTCGTATTACAGCAATAGTTCTACCAGAAACACTATAGTGAAAATCGATGATGAAAAATGTATTCTTTCCTTGTTAGGTGATCATATCTTGAGGCAGTGGAAACCAATCACGTGTAAAGAGCTGCACTTGGACTCTCAGATCCAGGCATATACATTGTAATCAAGTGTAAAATTCTGTCCCCACTTCAGGTATGAAATAACTATGATTAATGCTAATTTTACGTCAAGGAAGTTGTGTTATAGCCAGGAATTAGAGTCTGATGGCAAATAGTAGGATGTTTTCAACTAGTTGAAGGATGTAGAGGTGGCATTTACGACCTGATTTAAGTTCCTATTGTGTTATTAACCTAAGAGGAATTGAGGTTATACACAAGGTGTGAGTCAGAACATTCCGACACTCGACAGGATATCGAGCCGATAACTTTATTATTACTGAAGTGGATGGACTTGTAAATTGCAGAGTTCTGCGTTTCATTCTCCAGTGCATGCCTTGTTCTTACAGGAAGGGTATTTATATCAGATAACTTGCGAGCCAATTATTTTCACATACATGAACTACTAAGGTTACATCAGCTGGTTTTCTATGCGGATGATGTGAATATGTTAGGAGAAAATCCACAAACGATTAGGGAAAACACGGGAATTTTACTGGAAGCAAGTAAAGAGATAGATTTAGAAGTAAATCCCGAAAATACAAAGTATATGATTATGTCTCATGACCAGAACATAGTACGAAATGAAATATAAAAATTGGTAATTTATCCTTTGAAAAGGTGGAAAAGTTGAAATATCTTGGAGCAACAGAAACAAATATAAATGACACTCGGGAGGAAATTAAACGCAGAATAAATATGGGAAATTCCTGTTATTATTCGATTAAGAAGATTTTGTCATTCAGTCTGCTCTCAAAAAACCTGAAAGTTAGAATTTATAAAACAATTATATTACCGGTTGTTCTGTAAGGTTATGAAACTTGGACTCTCACTTTGAGAGAGGAACAGAGGCTAAGTGTGTTCGAGAATAAGGTGCTTAGGAAAATATTTGGGGCTCAGAGTAATGAAGTTACAGGAGAATGGAGAAAGTTACAATGCAGAACTGCACGCATTCTATTCTTCACCTGACTTCATTATGCCGGATGGTCTATGGCGAGTCCTCGGCATTAACCCCTTTGATTTGATTACCCCCCTTTTATTTGATTAAGAGGTTGGGTTTTTCCGAGGTTTCCCCAACCAAAAGGCAAATGCCGGGTAATATTTTGGCGACCTCACCTCATCTCA
The DNA here is from genome assembly GCF_040183065.1 of Periplaneta americana. Taxonomy (NCBI): domain Eukaryota; kingdom Metazoa; phylum Arthropoda; class Insecta; order Blattodea; family Blattidae; genus Periplaneta; species Periplaneta americana. The sequence goes on from NC_091120.1 coordinate 7,702,143, forward strand.
CTACATCTCGCCAAAATATTGCACAAAATTGTAAAAATTGTAGAAAATTACTAAATTGAAAACTGTAAAAATTTGTAAAAATTGTAGTTGTAATATTGTAAAATTTTGACTTGTTCCACATCTTAAAGCTTCATTGCTCATGTAAGATCTATGGAATAAAATAAATGAATGGATCAATGAATGAATGAATGAATGAATGAATGAATGAATGAATGAATGAATGAATTAGGAACATTAAATCCAGACTTTTAGATAGGCAGGGCATGTAGTACGTATGGGCGAATCAAAAAATGCATATAGAGTGTTAGTTGGAAGGCCAGAGGGAAATGACCTTTGGGGAGGCCGAGACGTAGATGGTAGGATAATATTAAAAGGGATTTGAGAGAGGTGGGATATGATGGTGGAGGCTGGATTAATCTTGCTCAGGATAGGGACCAATGGCGGGCTTATGTGAGGGCGGCAATGAACCTCCGGGTTCTTTAAAAGCCATTTGTAAGTAAGTAAACTACTAAAGTCAAGATTTTACTTTGTATATTGAGAAAGTTTTGTGACATTGCAAAAATATATTTTTCATGGAAATTCACTTTTTTTTATCATCCTAGATAACGGCAAAGTTTTTTCATACCTCTCCCTCCCTGCATGGATACAACGAATTCTGCTATTTGTAGGATTTTATTTATATCTATATGAGTTAAATCATGCCGTAATAATCCATATTAAATACTGTTTAATGATCATTTTGACTGAAGGAAAAAAGTTTAAAATACAAATCAGTGATTTACTGAAAACGATGATGGCAGCATTTACAAATATCCCATTTATATAATTTTGAAACATTTATCCACACAATTTTAAACTGCAGTAGATTGGCAGTACTGCTTCTTACGTACGCGGCAAAAGTCACCTAAAAATACTTCAGCACGTGAATTGTTGTATTAGTTATGGAGTCATCTTTAGGTGCAGAAATAACCCCATGGAAGAAACGTAAGCAAAGAAAGGAGAAGAAACAGGATATAATTAAGAAAAAGAAGATTAAAGGAAAGGCACATTTCAGTCACAGCAAAATATTTTCTCCTAAAACAACCATTGTTCTTAGTTACCTACAATTTACACATGTACATATTTCTATGAGACATTTAAGCTCGGAGCGAGAGGCACCATCCCGAAAGCCTTTGTAAAGTGGAGGGAAAAATTCAAGCTGACGAGAGATCTTCAAGATGCCATCGTCACCACCATAATAAAATTTTCTGTAGCGATATTTCGTCAGCATCTTTATGGTGTACATTCAATTTAAATTACACTTGGTTCATTTTTTTTCTTATGTCTTATTCACTTTTGTCTGAAACCTGTTTATATAATTTTTTATTTTAAATTTTATTGTGAGCTATTCTGTGTCACAGGGCTAACCCAAAATATTGTTTCTTTTTTCTCATGAAATTTATGTTTTTGGACTATGGTTGTTTCCCCCCCCCCCAAAAAAAAATCTTCAATTGAAGACCTCCTCGGAAGAAGAATGTAACTTCAAATTTTTCAAACATGTGATGTACAGTAGTGGCAAAAAAACCGGACCGACCCTCGTAGCTGATACAAAAGAATCCTGTGCTGTGTATTGTGTCAAACTGTGGTAATTTCAATATGGATAGTGAAGCCAGAAGTATGCACTGCTATTTAATGTAAAAGTACGCAGTTATCTTTGCCGAATAGAGGTAGAAATGTAATATTGATGCCAGATGAAAATTAAACTCTCATGACCAGTTTGTCCAAGTAATGTTTAATTTTGCTTAACGAATGTTAAATTAACAGTCTGTTTATTTTTAACGCTTTGTTAATGTATTTTTCATTTGTTCAACATAATTTTGTTTAAGATAACCAACACTTAGCTATAACGTTTGTTAGCACTATTTTAACTACTCAACAGCAGTTGGTAATGGTTCTACACATGTAAGACAATTTTTGATTGACTAAAATTAATCTTTAAATTCTACATTATAGAGTGAGTCATGAAACTTGCATAAAATGACAACTGTTATAGTAGGCCACGCTCCATAAAAAACAGTTGACAAATGAAAGTTGTAGGTCACGTGCTGAATAATAATTACAAAGTAAGGTTATATTTCCTCATTACTATTATGGATACGAAATACGAAAGAAATAAAATAACACTGATGTATTTAAACAGTCCAAAGTATTTTTTAAATGTCATATTACCAGTCATATACTAAACATTCCCTACAGAGAGACACAAAATATTAATTTCGCAACTTCTGTTCGAACAGCTGTGGAGACATCGGCCATATTTAACTAGGCCTAACTGTTAAATGAGTTAACTGGCGAAATCCTAAATTTAAAATTAACAAACTGTTAACAATCTGTTAAACCAAACTGGTGTTGAAAACATATAATTTTATTAATTAACAAACTGTTTAGAGTTTAACAATCGTTAAATTTTCTAACAATACTTGGAAAACCGGCCATCAAAGTTTTTTGTCTGTAAATTTGAGGCACTGAAGGAAACAAAAGACGGCAAGAATCGAACAAATCCAATAAATTTCATTGTTACAATTAATTATACAAGATGAATGTGTTTTGTGACCAGCAAAATTTGAATCTGTGACTCTGAAATCAGCTACAAGGGTCGGTCCGATTTTTTTGACACTCCTGTACATTACGTGGAAAAAGTAATTTTGAAGCATTTATTTATAACATTAAGTTATTGCGTTCAATGGTTAAATAAACTTGTATCCTTGTTTAGTCAAAAGTTTCTGATATAAATATAGGCCTAATGAAAATTTAATCACGCCTATAATATGTTAAATGGTAGTCTGTATAAGAATGGCAGTCTGTATAGCTCAATTGATGAATTGTATATGCTGTAAATTGTATAGTAGTCTGTATAGCTCAACTGATGAATTGTTTATGATTATAAATTGAATTAATCTACTTGACATTAATTGCACAAATTTGTGTAGCTTAATGAAAGTATGCTACTTTGTATTGTATATATTTGTATAGTTTTGGCCGATGAATTGTATATGCTTTAAATTGAATAGTAATCTATATAGCTCTATTGATAAATTGTTTGTTTGTAATTTGAAGTAGTTTGCATGATATGTATTATCAATTTCTGTATAACTTATCACAACTGCTTGAATTGTTTATGCTTTAAATTTAATTAACTTACTTGTTTTTTATTATACATATAGCTCAACTGATGAATGATCGTTTGCGTTTGTAAATTTAATAATCTGATTGGCTATGTATTGTATATTTTTAGTAGAGCCATCGATGTATCTCAGTCGACAGACTCGCTGGGCTGCTGATCCGGAGCTGCGTTCGGGCTTGGGTTGGCTCCCCCTTTGGTCTTTGGTTTTTCTGAGGTTTTCCACAGCCGTGGGACTGAAGCCGGATGGTCTATGGCGAGTCCTTGGCATCAACCCCTTTGATTTGATTACCTGGTTGGGTTTTTCCGAGGTTTTCCCCAACCAAAAGGCAAATGCCGGGTAATATTTTGGCGAATCCTCGGACCTCACCTCATCTCACTACATCTCGCCAAAATATTGTAAAAAATTGCACAAAATTGTAAAAATTGCAGAAAATTATTAAATTGTAAAACTATAAAAATTTGTAAAAATTGTAATTGTAATATTGTAAAATTTTGACTTGTTCCACATCTTAAAGCTTCATTGCTCATGTAAGATCTGTGGAATAAAATGAATGAATGAATGAATGAATGAATGAATGAATGAATGAATGAATGAATGAAGTCCCTGAAATTATTTTCTTTCTCCTGAAACATGAATTACAGTTTTGTTGGTTTTACATCCTTATCAGAGGAGATCTTCAATAATTGGAAATGGTAATCAAACGCGCATACAAACAAATTGATCCATACACCTTTTCTCGGAAATCAGTCTGAAAAGCAAATGATAATAGAAAGTACGGGGGCAGGATTGAGGCCTCCCTTCCCCACCCCACAATCTAATAGTCGCATCGGGCCGCTCTGGCTGTGCTGTAAGGGAAGAGATTCAGAAACCCGAGTCGAGGTTTTTATTGGCTGTGAAATTGGTGGCGTGTTGCCTCTGGAATACTAATGGCCACATTATATAATACGGACGAGCCCTCCGCTGCAAAGTGGAGTGGAGTAGCTTGTAACATCATCTAGTAGCTACTAACAAGAACTAACACACACAGAGCTGCTTGGATCAATGAGAGCAAACTACAAGTCATCTCGCTGGCGGTGGCAGTAACTGGCTCACAAGACGCTAATCCATTCAGAAGCTGCTGCAACGTTATTGACTCAAATAAATATCAGCTTCAATGCACGGATTGATTTATAGTGTGCAGTACTCAACGTAGGCAGTTCTGTTTAAACTAGGTTACGTTTTAAGGGGAAAAGGATGCAGATTGTTTTAAGATTCAACCATTTCACCATTTATTTGTCTATAACTAACACAAACGGCAAACCGACGCTGTAAAACACCTCGACATTTCCCCTGTTAAAGTAAGTACAGTGCATATCCCTTTCAGTTCTTCAGTAAAAAATCTTGGCATTCACATGGATAATAATCTCAACTGGGACATGCAAATCACAGAAACCTGCAGAAAAGTATATTCTATTATCCATGTGCTAAAAAGGATAAATGTTCATCTCCCCTCTTGCTTAAAAAAGTCCCTTGTGCAGACACTTGCATTTCCCTATTTCGACTATGCAGACATTTTACTGACTGACCTCTCCAGCGACAACAAAATGAAACTTCAACGTGCTCATAATTTGTGTGTACGTTTTGTAAGCAATGTTCGTAAATATGATCATATTACCCCATCCCTGGAAGCAATAGGTTGGCTTAAACTAGATAAGAAAAGAAATTTACATTCACTTCTCTTTCTCTTCGAAATCTTGAACTCTTCTATTCCTTCGTACCTGTCGTCTCGCTTCACTTACCTTTCTTCCCACCATAATCTCAACACACGCTCTCGTCATGAAACAATACTAACAATACCATCCCATCGCACCTCCTCATACTCATCTTCTTTCACAATAGCCCTGCCAAGACTCTGGAATTCGCTACCTGCTAGCATCAGGGACTGTCGAAATAAAATTGAATTCAAACGAAAACTTACTAGGCACTTGGTCAGTAATTGATTACTTGTAAATAGTTTCTTTAATCTATGACAAAATATTTCAATATTCAGTAATTTCATCACTATACAATTTTGTTATTCTAGATTTAATTTGTAATTCAGTAAATATAAAATATTCTATGTTTCTCTATGATAAATTATCTAGCTTTAATTATTCAGGTAATCTTTTCGTAATTTTATTTTATTGTAATTGTAAATTTAATACTAATTGTAATATTATTTGTAATTGTAATTGTAAATTTAATACTAATTGTAATTTTATTGTTGATATTGTAGTTGGAATCTCCTGGTAGAGGGGCAGAGAAGGCCTGACGGCCTTATCTCTACCAGGTTAAATAAATAAATACTACTACTACTAATACTACTATAATGATGACTATTTTCGCTCATGTAACAATGTACCATTGAAGTTTAAGAATCTACTGAGTTTCAACCAAAGAAAGCCACATCTCACCTCACGATATGTGCCAGAGGAAGAACAATTGTTTGTAGGCTATGTATTTGAAGTCTGACTGGTGTCATATGTAGCTAATCGGCGATGAATGCAATGGAAGGGGAAGAGAACTGGCCACCTTTCTTCATTATCTCCGGACCTAATCGCCTCATAAGTGATACGATTTTGGTATTACTTGTGAGGTTCATACCTGTCTTCGGACACTTGACTAAACAACAACAAAAAATAATATAAAAAGAAAAAATTTAAACTTCATATTTTCTCTCTACTTACTGGCTTTTAAGGAACCCGGAGGTTCATTACCGCCCTCACATAAGCCCGCCATAGATCCCTATTCTGAGCAAGATCAATCCAGTCTCTATCATCATATCCCACCTCCCTCAAATCCATTTTAATATTATCCTCCCATCTACGTCTCGGCCTCCCCAAAGGTCTTTTTCCCTCCGGCCTCCCAACTAGCACTCTATATGCATTTCTGGATTCGCCCATACGTGTTACATGCCCTGCCCATCTCAAACGTCTGGATTTAATGTTCCTAATTATGTCAGGTGAAGAATACAATGCGTGCAGTTCTGCGTTGTGTAACTTTCTCCATTCTCCTGTAACTTCATCCCACTTAGCCCCAAATATTTTCCTAAGCACCTTATTCTCAAACACCCTTAACCTATGTTCTTCTCTCAAAGTGAGAGTCCAAGTTTCACAACCATACAGAACAACCGGTAATATAACTGTTTTATAAATTCTAACTTTCAGATTTTTTGACAGCAGACTGAATGATAAAAGCTTCTCAACCGAATAATAACAGGCATTTGCCATATTTATTCTGTGTTTAATATCCTCCTGAGTATCATTTATATTTGTTACTGTTGCTCTCAGATATTTGAATTTTTCCACCTCTTCAAAGGATAAATTTCCTATTTTTATATTTCCATTTCGTACAATATTCTCGTCACGAGACATAATCATAATTATACTTTGTATTTTCGGGATTTACTTCCAAACCTATCTAATTTTCTTCCTAAGCAATAATTTTTAATTACTTTTTTTTAAGTAAGGAGCATTAGCAAATTGAAAATTTGGGAATTTATCTGTTATCTTGTTATAAAGTCTTGGATCGAAGTTGCTGCTGTAATTATATGCTACAGTTGTAGTACATTTAGGTTCTGTCAAGCATATGTTGTCTGATCTTTCAGTTTTATATTTATGTGACTACAAATTAAATATATTTCGCTTTTTATGTACCAAATTCAAAAACATATTGTTATAAATTTGATGAATATTAACTACTTTAAACTCAGGTAGAATAACAAATAACAAATATCACCATGGAAGCGTCCACACCTGTGAAGTAACGGTTAGCGCGTCTGGCCGCGAAACCAGGTGGCCCGGGTTCGATTCCCGGTCGGGGCAAGTTACCTGGTTGAGGTTTTTTCCGGGGTTTTCCCTCAACCCAATATGAGCAAATGCTGGGTAACTTTCGGTGCTGGACCCCGGACTCATTTCACCGGCATTATCACCTTCATCTCATTCAGACCTGAGCTGTTGATAAAGCGTCGTAAAATAACCTACTGAAAAAAAAAAACCATGGAAGCGCCAGGCATTTGTTTGTTATGAAAATTAAAGCAGCTTACAGAAACGTCTCTCACATACATTTTCAAGATCTCGTGGCGTCCGAAATATCCATTTCCGACCACTGGCTTCTTATGTCAAAATGTTCAGCTTAGAGTCCTCTATCATCTGTATAATTTTGATCCTAAATGTTGGAGATAAAAAATAGTAATATACGTTACAAGAGCGGTATGTTGACGTTTTCATGTTCGAGGAAAAGATTGAAAAAGCGAAACGTAGTTGAGCTTTTTTAATTTCCGAGAACATGAAAACAAACATACCGCTTGTGTATCGTACATTATTTTGTGCGAAGATCGTTTATTACATACCTGAAAGACGTATTTCTAATTAGTTGCAATGAAATCTCCATCTTGGTTTCTGTTTAATGACGGCAACTTCGGAACACCAAAATATCTTTCTTCAACATTGTTGCTATAAAATGTTTTCTGTGTTTACTACACTCCAGCAGGCCGTGATATACGTCTGTCTTTTTTTCCCCCCAGTCTATAAATGCGAACCTAAAACAAACGGTAAGGTTATGTAATGATTTATTTTTCATTTTAATATTTTAACAATATTATGTATATAACATATTGCAGTAATAACATCGGCATCTGGAATCTTGTTGATTTTTTTCACGGCTTCCTTAATATTACTTGCATTACAAATGCAGTAACTTTTGTGGTGTTTTAGAGTTTACTCAATTTTTGCAAATATTTAAAAACAATAATTAACAGTACAATGTAGGTGAAATTGCAGTGGTAAGTTTCCAATTTATAATTATTACTATGTTAAACATCTCTAAAAATAATATGTTAAAAGCCTAAAGCAGTAAAATGAATGTCGCGCTTAAGCGGTAAGAAGAGGGAAATTGTTATGTGTGTTACGTTGGGAATACTGAATGTGGTATTTCATACTTACCGCGTACTGGTTCTGTGCGGAAAATAAGCAAATACGCACGATCTCGCACAAAAATATTTTCAAATTGAATTAATGATGTAACTCAACTTGGAATGTGTCTGGAAAAGAAATATCATAGCCTACAATAAACATACAAACATTATAAACTTCGTTATGATCTTAAAGGCAACAATGGGGTTTAAATTACGTTCTTCTGTTTACCAAAACCCCCTGAAACGATACAAATTTACTAGTATTTATAATAAACACCAGAGTACGTATGTATAACACTTACACTCGGGTGTGTGCATGCATGTACACAGTTTTAATTGTGCTAGAAAGCGCTAATGAGAACGTTGAATGTAATTTATTATCTCATACAGCGACCTGAAGAATAACCTACGGCAGGGAGTGTATGCGGGCTGTCACGTCATAAGCTGCATGTCTGGCAAGGTTATTAATTCACCATAATATGATTACTATAAATAGTTGTCAAATTTTGTTTTTATTGCATTGTTAAACGTGTTTTATAATGGCTGTGGTACATGTTCTAACATTTCGTGCAGTGCACTGATAAACACAATGTTTAGAGACTGTAGATATCGCGATAAATATGAAATGTTCCCATTTATGCTGTGAAACTAAGTAATTGTATATTTGAAAGTACTTTCAGTACATTATTTCAGTTTTTTAATCCGCGATAAAATACAAAATTGAGTAAAAAATGAGAAAATTATGTACTTCTGCGAAATAACATTTAGTCTATTCTTATATTATAGATTTATTAATTTGTCATACCGTAGAAGTGGGTAAAGTCAATCAGTGAGTGTAAAGTCGATCATATGCGATTTTTATTGAAAATTATATATTTTCTCAGTTACTTGTTAAAATTTTGTTATACTGACTTCATTGCCTTACATTGTAAATCTAAGCGAGAGGGACAACAAAAAGCCTGCGAATGCCAACAATGGGAACACTGTGTAATTACCGTTGAAGTGAAAATTGTTATTTTCAACTTTTTCTCTTAAATGAAAACAAAGTCTTATAAACTCTAAATTATAGTCAGCAGTGAAAGGAGACAGGAAGTATACGTAAATACTTTTCGTTGAGATTGTATCCTGAAATAATAGTTTTGCAGTTCGTAAATGTTAGTATTGAAACTTATTATTTTAAGAAAACTTGTACCTTTGTAGGGTTACGTCGATCATGCCATCGACCTACTCGAAACAGATAGGACCTGCAGGAAGAATAAATTGTTCACCGAAATACCTCCAACTAACACTTATAAACAGAAAAGTTTCATAGTATCTATATATAAAATTTGAACTGGTAATGGAAATTACGAGAAAACGGCTGAACGGATTTTAATAAATGGCCCCTCATTTTGAAGCTTGGAACCCAAAGTTTTTCGGAAAAGTAGTAGTTTTCAGTGAAATGTCAATTTTTCTACACAATTTTCCTATTTTCCAAAATCCATCTATTGTCAGTTTTGAGAACTAATTTTATTCAATCACGGCCGACTTGATTGAATTTCAGAACAAAACACACATTACAATAAACAATAGGCTATTACACGAAGGCCATGACCTGCAGGATTGCCGACATATTTAGAGCTCAATTCAATTTGTTACATATTAAAAACTGATTCTGCAGTGTATAATTTTCTGAGTACAGTTGTGTATTGGATATTCAAATCTACGAAACTTGAGGTGGTTTGATGACATTATTACCATTAGAAATTAAATATTATTATAGTTAATATCATGATGCATCTATTTTTTCATTAATTGTACTTAATATTAATGCTATATTGATGACATGAAAGTGAAACGTTTAGTGGTTATGTAAGTAAATGTAGAGAATATCTTAATTTAGATCTTCATTTCTATAATTTACTGAGTGGCTGCTATATATAACTACAAAACTCAAGTAAGATAATAATATTGTTATTAAAAATCAAATATTTGTATACTTATTAACCCAGTGGGGTTCGGTCTTTTTCACTTTTGTATAAGCTGTGTTCTGCTAACATTACCAAATTTTGTGTAAATGGATTTTGTAATGAGGGAAAGACTTTGTGAACATGGTACACTGGCGTTCAAAGAGATCTGACCTAGAATTTTCTGATCTTGTAAGCAAACTTTCTAATCGCGGGATGAGTCACAATCAAAGATATAATAAATGAACAAAATCTGAAATAATTTCGCTACTTCTCAATAGATGGCACTACTACAGGGCAGTTAGAAATGTGTTGGGGAAAAGAGATAATGTAGATTAAGCATAAATTATTCTCGTAATTGACAATATTAACGGTTTCTCGCTACACCTAGTATTGTTTTACAATCTGCAAAGAGGAATGGCATTTTGAATTCTCTAATTTAGTAATTTTATTTACTTATTTAAATCCACCACCAACAGAAGCAGGCTTCCAATTACAGGTGGCTTACACAGATACATACACAAAATACATAATAAGAAAAAAAAAACAAAATAAACAACACAAACGAAAGAAAGAAAATACATAACGGTAACAGATGCTAGAATATAATATTGCAGTTAATATAGTGTCAAATATCAATATAATGATGCAAAATTATTTAAAAATTAGAGTAAAAACATTATAATACACTACTTCATAATTTAAATATCTAAGGAAATACAATTCTTTTTAATATTGTATGACATTTTTCAACTGTTAAACTGAAATCTAATTGAGAATCACAGTTTAAAGACAGTTGTAAGTATTTCACATAACAAACAATGGAGAGTTCTTGAAGAAAACAGTTCTAGGAATGGGAATAACAAAAGGTTGCCTATGACGTAATTCTGTTTTTTTTTACATTGAACTGATGGAATTTAAGAAAATCACAGCTATTCAATATACCGTTAACAGTCTTATAGAGTAAAATTTGACATTTAATAATCGTCGAGATTTTAAAGTTTTATAATTAAATTCAAAACCTTAACTGATTATATGAAATTTGCTTGTCATAAGACGACACGTGATGTTTTTTAAAATATAAATAACGTAAAAATCTTTTCTGTATCCTTTCTATTTGCATCTGATGGGACTGGAACTGAGGTGACCATATTACAGACGCATACTCTAGCTGACTCCTAACTAGAGTTTTATATAGAGTATCAATAGTATTTATATATTTTAATTCTTTTTTATTTCTGATTATAAATCCTAATTTTCTATATGCATCAATTACCACGTGATTTAAGTGCATTTTAAAACATAAGTTGTGTGTAAAATAAATACCCAAATCCTTAAGTGATTCTACTCTAGGTAACTTCACACCATTAATTTCGCACGAATTTTGAGCAACTGTCTTATTTTTAGAATACGTCATAATGCGGGTATATTTATGTACGATTGGCAACAATGACGATTATCTTCGCCATCTATTCAAAGAAATAATAACTAAAGAAGCCACACTTACACGAACAAAATATCGATCACTATCGATTAGTAGGAGTTAAGTATCTTTGAACGTCTGTGTACATTACCGGCACATACAGGCCTAACACATTGCCCAATTTTAGAAGCGATATGAGGCCAAGGAAAGAGAAGTTTAGAGGCACTGAAATCGGCACAGTAAAAATAATTAAGACCAACTATTCCGGTATAAGAAAATACAGAACTTAAGCACTTGAAAGCTCTTTAAATTCAGGTTCATATTTTAACATAACCTCAATGCAATTCGACTTCTCGACATCGACTTATTTTTTTCATGCTTTCATTTAAAAATAAAATATAAAGGAATTAAGTGAGTATAACGCTCCCCTTTTTAAAGCACCCTCATTACTGCTACGGTTTGTCTGTCTGTCTGTCTGTCTGTCCCTGCCTCCCTGCCGAGACTTCATTTTAATTTTGTACTCGTCGTAATCACGTCGGCTCATTTATAGCGAGTAGCTTTCAGATGCTTTTTCCTCTCTTTCTTTAATTTTGTTCCTTCGCTCTCATTCTAGCTTTTTTTTTATTCCGTCTCCCTTCCCCATCCTGCCAGGAGCACTGATTACTGGATGAGAGCGAAATGTTGGGTAGGGCGGCGTGGAGGGGAGGGGAGGATCGTCTTAACATCTACAACGTTATAATGGATTTATTTAAGAAATCTTTAGGTTCGTTGGAAGAGCTATAAAGAATGGGATTGTAACTAGGACGAATTCTGCTTACATTTCATTATGTAGCACGGAGACGAATGTTCTGTTTTAGGATAAACCACGAGCGCAGTCACAGAATAACGCGGTCAGCTATTATGAATATAAACCGATGATAATTGGATAGATCTTTTATCCCATTTCTACTTAAGTAAATGAATGTAATATCCTTCATTTTACTTCGTTTATGTATTTTCTTTTATTCCTGGCAGAGTTTTATGTTGAACGTTTGCCAGTTTTGCCTCGAGTCAAAAGAAATTTCGTAATAACATCGTGAGCCTATCAATTTAGAAGGATTTTCATTCGTTTCAAATATACCTTCCAGCGAGGGTGGGGCTGGAATGAACGTCTCGATGGGGGGTCTGAGAAATGAACCGAACTCTATTCATTTTTCAAATAATAATAATAATTGCGAAACACTTTATACATTACGAAAGCATTTATCACGCTACAATTACATACTACTGAAGACATAATCTGTTCTTAGAGTTGTCATTCATCACTGATTTAATTGGTGTTGTCATTTTAAAACACGACATTCAATTTTTTCTATTTTCTTTTCTACGTAATAAATTGTATGCTTAGTCATCAGTACGAAGACTGGTGTAACCTTTGCCAGTTAAGTGACACTAATAAGATATCACTAATGAGGCAACTAAACCAGGATATAATGGAGTTCCTTTCCCACTCCATTGCATACATCGTAACATAGTTCACTAATCAGACTGGAGTTGTATACAAACAATTGTTCTTCCTCTGACACATATCGTCAAGTGAGATGTACTGTCTAATAATAGATGTACGTATCAGGCAGAACCTCATCAGAGGTAAGTAATTAATTACACTGGTCAACAATGATCTTTTAGATGTAAAATTTCTGCTGTTTCTTATGTAATTTCATCTGCTGATTCCAAAAATGAAGTCAGAATTTTCCTACCACCCACTATTCTTCTTGTAATTTTAGAAAAATTGGTTTGTTTTTGTTGCTATAGGTATATAGCCATTAACATAGAATCATTTAAGGATTTGGGTATTTATTTTACACACAACTTATGTTTTAAAATGCACTTAAATCACGTGATAATTAATGCATATAGAAAATTAGGATTTATAATCAGAAATACAAAAGAATTAAAAAATATAAATACTATTGATACTCTATATAAAACTCTAGTTAGGAGTCAGCTAGAGTATGCGTCTGTAATATGGTCACCTCAGTTCCAGTCCCATCAGATGCAAATAGAAAGGATACAGAAAAGATTTTTACGTTATTTATATTTTAAAAAACATCACGTGTCGTCTTATGACAAGCAAATTTCATATAATCAGATAAGTTTTTGAATTTAATTATAAAACTTTAAAATCTCGACGATTATTAAATGTCAACGGTATATTGAATAACTGTGATTTTCTTAAATTCCTTCAGTTCAATGTAAAAAGAACAGAATTACGTCATAGGCAACCTTTTGTTATTCCCATTCCTAGAACAGTTTTCTTCAAGAACTCTCCATTGTTTGTTATGAGTAATAGTTACAACTCTCTGTCTTTAAACTGTGATTCTCAATTAGATTTCAGTTTAACAGTTGAAAAATTTCATACAATATTAAAAAGAATTGTATTTCCTTAGATATTTAAATTATGAAGAAGTACATTATAATGTTTTTAGTCTAGTTTTAAAATAATTTTGCATCATTATATTGACATTTGGCACTATATTAACTGCAATATTATATTCTAGCATCTATTACCGTTATGTATTTTCTTTCTTTCGTTTGTGTTGTTTGTTTTTTTTCTTATTATGTATTTTGTGTATGTATCTGTGTAAGCCACCTGTAATTGGAAGCCTGCTTCTGTTGGTGGTGGATTTAAATAAATTAAATAATAAATAAATGAAAAGAAAATATTTCATTTTATTGCTTTAACAATTGACCTATAACTTTAGGTAATTTAATTGTTGCCTGTGAAGTCAGAATTCATAAAAACGAATTTTATTCCTCATTAGACTGTAAAAGTTCGTATTAGGCCTAATTCTCAGTTGAGTTGGAGATTACGTGGAGCAAGTTTGATAACCTGTGTTTTCTTTGTCCTAATTTTAATTATGGTAAAAGTATCTTATAAAGTGAAACATATCTAGAAATATTGTGTAAATCACATACACAATATTTGTTACGTTTGTGGTTAGTTAACTTTGAAAGCACACAAGTGAATTTATACTATGTTAAAAGTTATTTTGTTACATTCCATTTTTTTATATTCTTCATTACGTTCTTCATATTAACTATTTGTATTAAATGAGTTGCTTTTACTATACTTCAATGTATTTTACTTTCTTTTTTTTTTTTTTCTTTTATGGTATTATTTTCATGTTGTTTAGTGTCGATTTATTATGCTATTATCATTATTTTTTTTTGTAATATGTTAGTATTCTGTTCTTCAACTTTTTGTTAAATTTTAACTGCTTGTATACTTTGTGATCTGGTAGAGTGTAAGAGAAGGCCTTAGGGCCTTAACTCTGCCAGCATAAATAATAATAATAATAATAATAATAATAATAATAATAATAATATTATTATTATTATTATTATTATTATTATTATTATTATTATTATTATTAAAAGAGCTTACGAGTGCTATTTTTATTAAAAAATAAATGAGGACAAGAATTGAGCCCATGAAATCTGTTGTGCTCCATGTAATTCTATTAACTGGTTGGCTGAAAGGATCCTGTCATATGCTTTTTCCAGTTCCAATGATATGCCGGGAACCTAAGTATCGTTGAACAGGCTGTTATTTTCTAGGAACCACAGATCAGAAGATTACAGAGAACTTGTCAGCGAACTGATTCAAAACTATAACGTGATGGGGTGCAATATGTCTCTCAAAATAACTTCTTAGATTCTTATCTTTCCTCAATACCTTCGGGTAGTGAGCGATGAACATGGGGAGCGTTTCCTTCAGAATTTTTCTGAAGAGAAGAGGTGCTACCAGGAAAAACGTAATTCAAATATTCTGGCAGACTACTGCTGAACACTCAAAAGAGATGTTCGCGTACGCTTCCGCGGTTGGTGTTCATGGTCTCTGGATAAGCTACCGCGTTGTCTTGGTGTTGGTGGCTGACGTTTCGACCGCTGTGTTGTGGCCATCTTCAGAGCAGTTGGATAAGGAAATAGTCTGCGAGCTCGTATATATATATATATATATATATAGTAGTCTCGGGACTACTACTACTACAACTACTACTACTACTACTACTACTACTACTACTATTATTATTATTATTATTATTACTATTATTATTAGTATCATCATTGCTATCTCTCTTTTTCTTTCTTTTTTTTTTTTTCTTGTATTAGCTCGATGAGAGCTCTATAGTTTCCTTTTGATTTAATTTTACTATTTTCATCAGCGTCTGTATTTCTTTTTTTTTGTATTTATATGTGTTATGTGGTAGGATGGAAGAGAAGGCCTTATGGCCTTAATCCTGTCAGATTAAATACATTATTATTATTATTATTATTATTATTATTAGTAGTAGTAGTAGTAGTAGTAGTAGTAGTAGTAGTAGTAGTAGTAGTAGTAGTAGTAGTAGTATCATCATTGCTATCTCTGTCTTTCTTTCTTTTTTTTTTTCTTGTATTAGCTCGATGAGAGCTCTATAGTTTCCTTTTGATTTAATTTTACTATTTTCATCAGCGTCTGTATTTCTTTTTTTTGTATTTATATGTGTTATGTGGTAGGATGGAAGAGAAGGCCTTATGGCCTTAATCCTGTCAGATTAAATACATTATTATTATTATTATTATTATTATTATTATTATTATTATTATCATCATTGCTATCTCTGTCTTTCTTTCTTTTTTTTTTTTTTTTCTTGTATTAGCTCGATGAGAGCTCTATAGTGTTGTTTTGATTTAATTTGTTCTATTTTCATCAGCGTCTGTACTTCTTTTATTGTATTTATATGTGCTATCTGGTAGGATGGAAGAGAAGGCCTTATGGCCTTAATCCTGTCAGATTAAATACATTATTATTATTATTATTATTATTATTATTATTATTATTATTATTAGTATCATCATTGCTATCTCTGTCTTTCTTTCTTTTTTTTTCTTGTATTAGCTCGATGAGAGCTCTATAGTGTTGTTTTGATTTAATTTGTTCTATTTTCATCAGCGTCTGTACTTCTTTTATTGTATTTACATGTGCTATCTGGTAGGATGGAAGAGAAGGCCTTATGGCCTTAATCCTGTCAGATTAAATACATTATTATTATTATTATTATTATTATTATTATTATTATTATTATTATTATTAGTATCATCATTGCTATCTCTGTCTTTCTTTCTTTTTTTTCTTTTATTAGCTCGATGACAGCTCTATAGTGTTGTTTTGATTTAATTTGTTCTATTTTCATCAGCGTCTGTACTTCTTTTATTGTATTTATATGTGCTATCTGGTAGGATGGAAGAGAAGGCCTTATGGCCTTAATCCTGTCAGATTAAATAAATTATTATTATTATTATTATTATTATTATTATTATTATTATTATTATTATTATTATTACTGACTAAGACCACACCGTACACGAGCCTGGCTCTTATGGTAGTGGCTAGAAATATTTTTGTTTTATAAATGTAATTTGTACTCACTAGCTAGTTACTTAAATAAATTAATTAAAATAAAATAAAATAAACTTGTAGAATTTAATGTGCGTATTCGCCTGGGAAACAAAACTCCACTTGCACAAAAAATAACAGTCCGCTTTACCGTAACACCATCGAAATGTAATTTTAAAGTTTCGGAAAATGAGCAATAAAGAATAAATTTAAAGGGACAGTATAGAGATATGTGTAAACGTTTAAGGGTATGCCCAGATCTCGGAGACTATTACATTGAAGTGTTGTATCAGTGAAGAATTATGTTGTGTCAGTGAAGTGTGTTGTGTCAGTGAAGTGTGCTGTGTAAGTGAAACGTGTTCCTGTCAGTGAAGCTTTATAGTTTATAGTGGCAGTGCAAAGTATTTGAACAGTGAAATGTTTTTGAAGTGCTAGTGAAATCAGAATAGAATCAGTGAAATGTGTCGTAGTTCCAGTGCAGTGAGTGAGTTCACAGCGAAATGAGTGTAATGTTGAAAGGTACTTGTGCAGATATGAACATATCATACTCGTGGGTTTTAGTTCGATCTTAGGTTTAGGATACAAATTAGATTTATTTCAAATGTTATTTTAAGTGATCGTTTCATTTAATTTGGGATATTCCCTATTATTATTATTATTATTATTATTATTATTATTATTATTATTATTATTATTAATTATTGGTATTATTATTAATTGTATTTTTAATTAATAAGTTTATTATTGTCATTATTGAGTGTAATTAGTTACCACTGCCACCGGGTATATACCCATTGCAGTGTGAATAAATACATACATACATACATACATACATACATACATACATACATACATACATACAAACATACATACATACATACATATTTAAGAAATTCTTCCATCATAAGAAAGAGAAATGTATTATATAAATAAAAGGTAAATTGGAAAATGTATTTTTTTTTTACGCATAAAGGTGTACCTCGCCCTTAATGAAGTTCGTTTTATAACTCTTTGAGCACTTCTGTATTTTCTTCCTCATGTGGATGTAGAGAAAAGAGCATAAATCGCTTCTAATAGAAACATTGGACTTCTAGTAGAGCTCACCTCGAACGACTGTTCCATTACGAATATTACGGGGTTATTTACCTCAGTAACATCATTAAATGTTAACCACGGCGCTCTCCTCTCCCTCTCCAACATAAAGCAGCTCGCAAATTGATTAATGACAGGAAATTTTATTGACGGTAATCACGACCAATAGCACACAATCCTTTTATCGCGACTGTACTGAGGAGAGCAAGAACAAGGAATGAGGATTGGGTATGAAGTGGTACGGGCCCTTGGGGGAGGGTTGGGGGGGGATAACTAATTAAGCCTCGCTCTCCTACTTGTTCGTGCAGTTTCCTGCCCGTCGGTACGCCCCCAACGCTCGCTACAGCTTCAGCCTTCCTTCGCTCACTCTAATAATTATTCGTTCGCTTTGGAGAGAGGGCAAGCGAGAAATAGAGCAGGACAGATATGAGAGCAGATTAACTCCAGTCAGAAACAAAAATATATCTGCAGATGGAGGAGAGATGGCGCGACAAGCCGAGGAATCTCTGTGTTCTATTATACATTCCCAATGAATGTCACAATTGCGAGCGGAATGGAATAATGGCTTCGAGTATCGCGTTGAAGTCATTTGTAGCACCTCAAGGGGATATATTCAGCTTCAGCTCCGATGAAGAGTGTACTGATTTTAAATTTATAATCTTCAAAACATTAAAGCCATACAGTACTGAAATTTTAAGTTACTTATAAATAACGCTTCTATAATATGAAAGAGAATTTAGAATGTAAACATTTATTTTCAGGAATAGTGTGTGATACAAAATGTAAGTGGCAATTATCCCCTTGCAACAAGCATTTATTTACGTGATAGACAACCTGTAACATGAGTTATATGTATCTGCAATCATATCGACCTTCCAAATTTATATTTCCTGGAAATCTTTTTCTACATAAACCTTTGTGCGAGATCGTGCGTATTTGCTTGTTTTCCGTACAGAACCAATACGCGGTAAGTGTGAAATACCACATTCAGTATTCCCAACGTAACACACATAACAATTTCCCTCTTCTTACCGCTTAAGCGCGACATTCATTTTACTGCTTCAGGCTTTTAACATATTATTTTTAGAGACGTTTAACATAGTAATAATTATAAATTGGAAACTTACCACTGCAATTTCACTTAAATTGCAATGTTAATTATTGTTTTTAAATATTTGCAAAAATCAAGTAAAGTTTACTACTCCACGAAACTTATTGCATTCCTGATACAAGTAACATTAAGGAAGCCGTGAAAAAATCAACAAGATTCCAGATGCCGATGTTATTACTGCAATATGTTATATAAATAATATTGTTAAAATATTAAAATGAAAAATAAATCATTACATAACCTTACCGTTTGTTTTAAGTTCACATTTATAGACTGGGGGAAAAAAAAAGACATGTATATCACGGCCTGCTGGAGTATAGTAAACACAGAAAACATTTTATAGCAACAATGTTGAAGAAAGATATTTTGGTGTTCCGAAGTTGCCGTCATTAAACAGAAACCAACATGGAGATTTCATTGCAACTAATTAGAAATTCCTCTTTCAGGTATGTAATAAACGATCTTCGCACAAAATAATGGACGATACACGAGCGGTATGTTTGTTTTCATGTTCTCGGAAATTAAAAAAGCTCAACTACGTTTCGCTTTTTCAATCTTTTCCTCGACCATGAAAACGTCAACATACCGCTCTTGTAACGTATATTACTATTTTACTTATAAGACATACTACATAAAACTCATGAAAATCTATTTGTCATGTATATTACAATTTACATTTTTTAATTTGTTCAAGGTTTAGATTACGTGTTTCTTAACAATATCTGATGATGCCGAAAAGGTGAAAACGTTAATATTCAATATACAATGTTGTAGCAAATAAACATTTGCAAAATAGATAAAGCTTATAGATTGAACTTGAAAAATTTTCATTATATTAACCTTGATCACGTTTGATTTGAAAAAATTTGATTTATTCCGATTTTAAGGGGAGAGGATGGTATTTTTTAAAACTTTTTTCTTATTCGGTGTAAAATATTAATTTTTTGTATGTAGAGAGCTCATAGCTGTAGCAACTCAACGAAATAAAAATATTTTGAAAAAAAAAAAAATTATTTGGGGGCCCAAATTTGAAAAAAATATACCCAATGCAGGATTGTACTAAAACCGATATATCTAAACCGTTTTTAAATATAGATTCAAACAATTTTTTGCAATTTATTTGCAAAAGCATGTTCTACAAACTGTCTTTAACAGAATTTTGATATTTGTCCCTACGTTTGTAAAATAAACAATTAAAATGTAATAACAATTTTCTGATTTCCTTTCTTGCAAACAAACGGACGTAGTTTTAAAATGAAATCAAATAACAAAATTCTGTTACAGGGGAAAGTTTCCTAATAGCCTAAAGAATGTGTGTTCTAAATTTCGTGCATGTATATTTAATAGTTCAGAAATTATATCCATTTTTGTCTGGCAATGAAGCAAAAAAATGAAGTTACTGAAAACCGATAAAAGCGGGCGTGTGATTTAGAAATCCATAGCGCAGGAAGTTTAAAAGTGACGTCTCAACATCCGATAAGGGCACAAATACCCACAAAATGCTATGCTATGCATTCCACACATATTATAGAGTATTTTAAAGATTTTTTTTTAAATTGACTCATTTTCCACCAAAAACTACCATCCTCTCCCCTTAATGCAGTCCAAATTGAATAAATATATAAATATACATTATTAAAATATTATTATAAAATCGTTTGAAATGTAAAGAAGAACAACACGTTTATCCTACCAGAAGAATATGTCATGTCCTTTAGCTGAATCTAAATGTTACACAACCACTAGAATAAATCATAGCAGAGTTACGGGCCAAAGTTATACAATTATATTTTGATAATAAATCCTGACCTAGGTTATTTTGAGTTTAATAAATTTAAAGAAAAAATCTTTTTCCTTTTTTTTTTTTTCTTAATTTCAATGTAGATCTATTATTTATTATATTCCAACTTATATTTTGTTCTTGACTTGATTCTCTATTTTTATTTCCGTAATTATCCCTGTTTTGTAATCATTGCATTGATTTTGTATTTTTATTTTTTTATTGAAGCTTTGTTATGTTCTTCAGCACCAAATAGTTGCAGGATATCTTGATTGCATTAATGTATTCCGAAGATGACAAATTCGTTTTGGTACTGACCCATGAATTGGCTCTTGTGAGGTAACTGACACCAGGACTCGAACCATGTCTCTCGCAATCCATCACGTAGATGTCTTACAGCAGTTCGAGCTGTTACGATGGTTTCGAAACCTCAATCAATTCTTATATAAAACACATTAATTGTTAAGTCCTTAAAGATGATTTCTCAAAATTTAAACAGACTTCTTAGCCTAATAGTGGTAATAACCAAACGGATGAGGAGAGCTTTATCTAATCCCATTGATGTCTCGAAAGTAGGAAACTGTTTCATTAGTTTAGTTGTACCTTTAAAAGCTCGCAGCATAGTCTCCTTTTCTTTTATTATTTTTATGGTCTTAAGGTTGCTGAGAAATGTACGAGGCGCACCCAGAAAGTAAGTTTCCCGATTTTTTCCCCTTGAAAGTAAACGTAATTAGCCGTGTCAATTGCGCATGCGTAACAGATCTATGACGTATCAATCATATGCCAGCCGGACAGGTCCCGCCTGGTGCCAGTAGCGTGGCAGCAGTGGTCCGAAATGGAAGCTCTTATTCCTTCTCCCGCCGCCTGCGAGGTTCGGTCGGTGATAAAGTTCTTTAATGCACAAAGCATTGCGCCAATTGAAATTCATCGGCAGCTCTGTCAGGTCTATGGGCCGAACATCATGAGTAAGCAGAGGTGCGTCGCTGGTGTAGGCAGTTTTCCGAATGTCGTCAAAGTGTCCATGATGAAGAGCGCAGTGGGCGACCGTCCCTCATGGAGAACCGTCGCTTCACGATTACGGAGCTGAGCAGCCATTTTTCGCAGATATCGCGATCCTTGTTACATGAGATTGTCACTAAGCACCTGCTGTTCAAAAAAGTGTGTGCCAGGTGGGTGCCGAAAAACCTGACACTCGAACACAAAATGCAACGTTTAGGAGCAGCACTGACATTTCTGCAACGGTATCACGATGACGGCGACGAGTTCCTCGACAAGATCGTCACGGGCGATGAGACTTGGATTTCGCACTTCACCCCGGAAACCAAAAAGCAGTCAATGCATTGCCGGCATAATGGATCTCCGGTCGGGACGAAATTCAAACAGACGCTGTCGGTACGGAAAGTGATGTGCACGGTGTTCTGGGACAGAAAGGGCATTCTGCTAAATGACTTCCTTCCAAGAGGTGAAACAGTGAACACTGACCGTTACTGTGAAACACTGCGAAAATTGCGACGTGCCATTCAAAACAAGAGGCGTGGAATGCTTACTGCAGATGTTGTGCTCCTCCATGACAATGCTCGTTCACATACGGCTCGGCGGACAGCAGCTGTTTTGACGGAATTTGGCTGGGAATTGTTTGATCATCCACCCTACGGTCCTGATCTTGCTCCCAGCGATTTTCACGTTTTCTTGCACCTCAAGAAATTCCTGTCCTCCGGTGAGCGTTTTGGCAACGACGAAGAGCTGAAGACGTCTGTCACACGCTGGTTCCATTCACAGGCGGCAGAGTTCTACGACAAAAGTTGATCCCACGATACGACAAGTGTCTCAATTCTGATGGTGGCTATGTTGAAAAATAGCTGAAACATTGCTGTACCTGTTGCCAATAAATGTTTTCCTGAAAGTGTGTGTTCTTTTTTTTTTTAATATGGAAACTTACTTTCTGGATGCGCGTCGCATTTCCGCGAAAAACTCGACAACATATTTTTCGGCGTGCCAATACTTTCTCGTTATGCTAATGAGGATATGAAGAACAAATTATTTAATTTAATTTAATTTAATTTGCCGTTACATTGATAGAAATAACTAAATAATAAACGAACCAATTAAGAAAATCACGGGGGGTTTCTTTTTCGGGCACGATCCGATCATGCGGCGCCCCGGGGAGCATAGGCACGCCGGCAACCACTTCTATAAACTAAACTGAAAGGAAACCTTGAAAAGGATCAGTTCTGGCTAACATGACCGATTTATTACTATGAACGTAAGGCCACCGAAGCTGGGCCGAACAAAATTCAGATGGAAAGTGGAAAATTGATGATCATCATGATTATGATGACGATAATGGCAACTTTTTAGAATGTCACGAGGGAACCGGAATACCCCTGTGTTGCCTGAACCATTGCCTTTACCAATATAACTTATGATTCAGGGTGGAAGCCTTCGTTGTTATCTTGTCTAATGTTGCTTCAATATATTCAGGTTTACTGACTGTGGAATTTTATTTCTATTTAGGCTGTTGTTCTCTTTTTATTTTTATTTCTATTTAAGCTGTTGTTCTCTTTTATTCTTTCTACTTACATTACTTTTATATCCAATATTTCAATGTTACTATGGTATTTATGTTTTTATGCTCGACCATGCCGAAATGTAGTAATTATACACCTGGTAGCAGCCCTTAATGGACCTCATTAAAGTACACCTATTCATTAAAGTTCAGGTGTTCCACCAATCAGAAAACACCATTGTAGCAACATGAAAGCGCAAGTATCGAAAGATAACTAGCGAAACGTCACGGAGGCTGGAAATCCAATACTGTCGCAGAAGGTTATGTTCTGTTACTATAACAATTAGCGTTAATTGTAAATAATATTCAAATAAATTCAATTTGTCATCTCGTTTTTCAATTCTAAATCAATTCCAAGGTTATATAAAGATTAATGTTTATTTTACTCTCTAGATTATATCAAGGTCAATGACATTTCTTTCTCGGAAGAAATCAATACTTTCGCGTCTGCGCACATCTCACAATTTACGAGATATTGCACAAGATCAGTTCCGCTTCCCAGTCAGATAAGAATAACATGAATACTTATGAATGATTTCACGTTAGAAATATGGTCGAGCATAAAAAGTCGTATGAAACTTGCCTATAATGGTAATTAAGACGCTCGTATGAAAATTATGAAACTCCTTGCTTTCGTTTCATAAACATACTCGCGTCTTAATTACTACCATTATAGGCTCGTTGCATAATGTACTATTATAGCCTATTGAAAACAACTTATTTGTCAAATATATTAATATAAGGGCTTGTGAGCGATTACAGATAACTTAAATTGGAAAATTAAGAATTTCTGTAAGTCCTGAATTACCAGCAGGGAGGGAGAAGACCTCCTGTCATCCGAGGAAGAAAAGGGGATCCGAAAAGATTTTTTTCCTGAGAATATGGTAATGACTAGACCTCGGATTTTAGGTTAAATGCTATTTTATTCTGTAGAGATAAATTAAAACTAGTTAAATATCTTCACATTTTATATAAGATATGAACGTTTGAAAGCGATTTTATGGTGCCCACTGAGACCCATTTTTAAGGTTTTAGAGCCTAAAATTACCTATTTCTATTTGTTACGTATATTTTTTAAATTTTTGTGTAGCAGTGAAAGAGAAAGTTTTGAATGCCATGGGGTGTGTTTGGTTTAAATATCCTGTAATAGTTTGGTTGTAGGAATGAAGAAATTCCTGGAAGTTGTCTGGTTTTGTTGAGCATTTGAGAAGACAGTAGGAATGTGATGAATCGGGAGGATGTAGTTCTCCCTAAAGAAATCAGCATGGCAAATATTGCTAGATTTAAATATGCAGCCATTACTTCGGTATTATTGCGAATATTTTTTTCGCTTATAAAATGGTACTGTCTAAGAAAAGGCAAAATTTCACAACAGAAAATTAGAGAAAAACAAAGTTATATATTTCAACGCAAATTATTAATAATGTGTTAATTGTAAATTCATTGGTACATTAATTAATTAATTGTTTTGTATTTGTATTGTATAATTATGGGTCTTAATTTCAATTCAGGAATCCGCCCCTGAGCACGAGTTCTACTCTTTCAGGGGCGAGTTAATGTTTTTTCTGTATATATTGTATTTTATGTTACAATTATTAGCTAAATAAATAAATAAATAAATAAATAAATAAATAAATAAATAAATACATTGTAATACGAGAACTTATTGCGGCTAAAAGGAATGAAGTTACAGGAGAATGGAGAAAGTTACACAACACAGAACTGCACGCATTGTATTCTTCACCTGACACAATTAGGAACAATAAATCCATACCTTTGAGATGGGCAGGGCATGTAGCACGTATGGGCGAATCCAGAAATGCATATAGAGTGTTAGTTGGGAGGCCGGAGGGAAAAAGACCTTTAGGGAGGCCGAGACGTAGATGGGGAGATAATATTAAAATGGATTTGAGGGAGGTGGGATATTATGATAGAGACTGGATTAGTCTTGCTCAGGATAAGGACCAATGGCGGGCTTATGTGAGGGGGGCAATGAACCTCCGGGTTCCTTAAAAGCCAGTAAGTAAGTAAGTAAGTAAGTAAGTAAGTAAGTAAGCATTAGCAGCCTTAAAGCAATGAGGATGATCAATTCATTAAACATTACATACCGGTGTTCATAATTTAAGACAACAAAAATAAAGTTTCCAACGCAATAATTTTACTGCTTTTTTTTCACTGTGTACCGTAATGCTTAATATTCACTCATTAATTCAATTTTTGTAGTTACTGTAGTTTGTGTGGACAGAAATTATATTTTAGGTGCATCAAAAATAGTATTTTTATTTGGTTGAAATTGTATTATTAAGGTGCCTAAATCTATGTTTTAGTGCCTATTTTGATTAATTCAGGGCCTAAAAGTTAGTTTTTAAGTGCCTAAAAGTCCGAGGTTTAGTGATGACGAACACGTGAAAATGATGATGATATTACACTGATGAGTGAAATCTCTTTTAAGAAAATATTGCACTGTGAAATTTGTCGCCAGTAACAAACTGAGCCATGCACCTTCCGAAGTTGTCCACTGTGTAACGTACGTGGCAAATATTGCTCTAAATATACTTCGCACTAATATTAGTCATATATCGCTGCTGAAGACTTACATAATAACAAGGGGAGATAATCCAGATCTCGAGGAAGCGGCTGAAAGACGTTAGTCTGAAACATGCTGAAGGAGACCACACATGTCGTGCAGTAATGGGTTTACACAACGCAGTATATTACCTCCATTAGTAAAACATGACTAGCCTTCCATTTCCAAGTGACATGATAGATGCAGCCAGGAAATATAACTATATCGTGAATCTTCGTTGACTGGTCATGAATTTCCTAAATGTCAAGAACTCCTCGATATCCCACAACAAAGCCATGTATGAAGGACAGGGAAAGAAACATACTTTCTAATGTATTAATTTCTATATGAAACGTAAGTAAAATTAGTTAATAATGGAATTCAACAAAGTTGTCCACTATCACCAACTTTATTTAATATTTATATATATAAATGAAATTATTTTAAAATGGAACCAAATCTACACATCAGGAAATAAATACCTTACTCTATGCCGATGATCAAGTCATAATTTCCAGTTCAGAGGATAGTTTACAAACAGGATTATATACATTAAATAAAATATTAAAATATTTTGGGATGGAAATTTCAGCACAAAAATCAAAAGTAACGGCATATTTAGGACAAGACCCAGTCAGAAGTAAGATAATACACAATAACCAATGCCTCGAACAAGTACAATATTTCAATTATCTAGGTTGGGAAATATCTTATCAAAATGAAAAAGATGTGGACAAGAAAATTACCAAATTTACACAAATTCTAGGAATAATAAACAATACATTAAAAGCTAAATTAGTACAAAAATCTACAAGAATAAAAATATGTAATACACTAGCATTACCCTTCCTTTTATACGGAAGCGAGATTTGGACATTAAAAAAAAAGACATGAACAGAATCAAAGCAACGGAAATGAAATTTTTCAGGAGGACGGCAGGATATACTCTTTTAGACCGAAAAAGGAATGAAGAAATTTTAGAAAAATTAAAAGTAGAGTCAGTAGAAGAAAAAAATCAGCAGATACAAATTCAATTGGCTAGATCATGTAAGAAGAATGGAAAATTCAAGAATCCCAAAAATTATGATGCAGCATAAACCTAGAGGACATCGTCGACCAGGAAGATCTTTTATAGGACTGCTAGATGGGGCCGAAAGAGGTCTACAGAGGCCTAATTCGTGAAGGATGATGATGATGATGATGATGATGATGATGATGAAACGTAAGTGGTTAACTTTATGCTAGGAAATAAGAGAGCCTTTATAGAGAAGTATCACTAGCTGAAAGGGACTGTCAGCAATTCTGGAACTAAATCAAATTTTATATTGTAATAAATCTACCACTAGTCACTAGTATTACAACTTGCCAATTCGTAAATCAATTGGAATTATTTAATTCGTTTTACATATTGAATAATGCAAACTTGGCTAATTTCGCAGTACGCCTAATTTCGCAGTATCTTATATATTAATTAGTTGCGGAGTTGTCCGTGTTCGTTTGAGCTTACAAAAAATACGAATAAATGCCAGAACCTGTCGGGAATGTTTCATACAGGAAGATCCCATTGCAACGCATTCTGGCGAAAGTTACACAACTATCTGCCTTAGTACGTGTGTGTTTGCTGAGATAGCGTGAGTAAATTTGCAGTGTTGTGTTTTTTAACGTTTTATCATCGAGATATTCAGAACTGTAAGTATCACACTGTGATTAATGAATTCTCCACATTCTTATGATTCATTTGAACCCTTACTTATTGTTTAATCTAATATAATTTGTTCGTAATGTGCTTTTTTCCGGTACTCAATTTCTTAACTAGTTTGCGCCAGTTGCCGGCAGAACTTCTTTTAAGAAGCGCTATGGGCTAAGTATGCGCCAGCTAGAAAATCTGTCCTATTATAGAGTAACAGCCTCAACTCGCTCGAATTACGATTTTTATGATGTGCTAGGAAGTGTGTATGAGAAGGTAGAACTGAGTACCAAGCCTAATCTCATTTGGAATTTAGATGAAACAGGGTTTTTATTGGTTACTGAACCTAACAAAATTCTGTCTCCATAGGAAGCAAAGTCTGTCCACCTTCAAACAATGGCAGAGGAAGGAGGAATAACAATTGTCTTGCTAGCGGAAGCGAATTAAAAAAAAAAAAAACATTATTTTGTTTTGATATTTAGTTGTTGATGATTCAATTTCTTCATATCAAATTTCAAATTCAAATTTATTTACAATTTACATTTGAATTGAATACATATGAATAGATACCCGAAATGAGCATAATGCTCGTGCTCGGGTACAGTCCAGTAGTCTACATAAATTTTACAGGGTTCAAATAATAATGCTGATGATATAAATAATAGTAATAATAATAATAATAATATAATAAAAATAATCGTGACAGAAATGATACGAAGATTGTAATACAAAATAATTCATTAATAATAATAATACTTACTTACTTACTTACAAATGGCTTTTAAGGAACCCGGAGGTTCATTGCCGCCCTCACATAGACCCGTCATCGGTCTCTATCCTGTGCAAGATTAATCCAGTCTCTATCATCATATCCCACCTCCCTCAAATCCATTTTAATATTATCCTCCCATCTACGTCTCGGCCTCCCTAAAGGTCTTTTTCCCTCCGGTCTCCCAACTAACACTCTATATGCATTTCTGGATTCGCCCATACGTGCTACATGCCCTGCCCATCTCAAACGTCTGGATTTTAAGTTCCTAATTATGTCAGGTGAAGAATACAATGCGTGCAGTTCTGTGTTGTGTAACTTTCTCCATTCTCCTGTAACTTCATCCCGCTTAGCCCCAAATATTTTCCTAAGCACCTTATTCTCAAACACCCTTAACCTATGTTCCTCTCTCAGAGTGAGAGTCCAAGTTTCACAACCATACAGAACAACCGGTAATATAACTGAATAATAATAATAATAATAATAATAATAATAATAATAATAATAATAATAATAGTGATAAAACAAACATATTTACAATAATAAAATAAATACTAAGACGGATAAAATAAAATATAAAACCACTAGCGAGAGTTAACACAACTTAAATAAGCATATAATAACCGGAAAAAATGCCAAACTCGAAAATCAACAGAAAAGTTCGTTGTATCGCAGACGACAGCAACCGCCGTATTGACATTGTGTTGTGCATTAATGGTAGTAGTGGGGAGCTGAAAGTCTACGTAACTGCCGTTGTCTTCGAATGTTCTCGTAAAATCATGGGAAGTTAATGCTGAAAAAAACAAAATGTCTACGGGTCAAATTGTTCATTATTACCAAGATAAATATAAATAATACTGAAATATATTAATCGAGTTTCAGTTATAGATCTCTCCTTTTGTGCAAGAGGCATCATTTCAAAATATTTTATGAATGGCGGGGAAAATATAAATTTCAATAATAATAATAATAATAATAATAATAATAATAATAATAATAATAATAATATAAGATGTAATTTTCCCTATGCAAAGGTAACATATAGATACCTAGTCGATTTATAAGCAAAACACATTAAGTAAAATATATTACTTCCGAGAAAAGGCGTATGTACATAATGTATGTGCATAAACTTAGAATTTGAAAATTAAATACATATAAAGAGAAACAACGTATTCAAAATAATATTTTGAGGATTCAGTTTTGTTAAGAGCTTTCAACTGATCGTGTGGAGGGCTTGTAAGCTTCAGGTGATAACTAAATTTTAAATTAGATATGTTCAAATGCTGAGCGTGCAGTATTTCATACGCGGTTCATCCAACTATGTGAACCCAAGTGACACATGAACAGACAGCACGTGTTGCAAAAAGTAGATGGTTAATTATTTTAAAATAATTAGATGAGCGAAACTGCACCACTAGTGCCTAAGCAAACACCGATGATTTAAAATTCAGGGTAATTTGATTAAATGCAGAGCGACAATTGTATAAACTGATATTAATATTTTTAATTGAATGCAAGTTTAAATAAACAGTTACTTAAATACGAGAACAGATTTCACAGTAAAGACCATAGCAATTAATTGCTAAACTATTTTTTTCTGAAATATTTAATATATTTTGATGACAAATGTTTAAATTTCCAATTAAATGATTTATGGTCGCTCTATCTGTAATGAAGTCAACGTATCCTGGGAAGTTATTAAATATATGTATGTTAATTAATATTAATCGAAGGAACATATATATTGGCAAAGAAACTGAACACGTGCTAGAAGACTGATACTCGATTTGAGAAGAAGTAAACTTTTTCTTATTTCTCCAGTACCATAACAACATTGAAATCATCCTTTCTGTCGTAAATGTATGCACAGCACATTACATAAGGAAGAAAATACAAAAGAAGCTTGAAATTTAAATTTATGATGTTGGAAAGTTATCATTACATCAATCATGTACTTTATATTTTGAATAGCATATTTAAGTTTAACATTTCTCCTAACATACATGCAAATACAGTATATGCAACATAAAATTTGGTTTGATAAGTTTAAATGATGATTCTTGAAGATTAACATTTCTTCTAACATACATGCAAATATATGCAACTTTGGTTTGATAAGCTTAAATGTTGATGATTCTTGAAGATTAACATTTCTCCTAATATACATGCAAATATAAGGAACATAAAATTTGGTTTGATAAGTTTTAATGTTGATGATTCTTGAAGATTACCATTTCTTCCAACATACATACAAATATATGCAACGTAAAATTTAGTTTTATAGGCTTAAATGTTGATGATTCTTGAAGATTAACATTTCTCCTAATATACATGCAAATACATGCAACATAAAATTTGGTTTAGATGATTCTTGCAGATTAACATTTCTCCTTAAATACATGGAAATATATACAACATAAAATTTGATTTGATAACCTTAATTGTTGAGGATTCTTGTAGATTAACATTTCTCCAAACATACATGCAAATATATACAACATAAAATTTGGTTTCATAAGCTTAAATGTTGATGATTCTTGAAGATTAACATTTCTCCTAACATACATGCAAATATATGCAACATGAAATTTGGTTTAATAAGCTTAAATGTTGATCATTCTTGAAGATTAATATTTCTCCTAACATAAATTCAAATATATGCAACATGAAATTTGGTTTAATAACCTTAAATGTTGATCATTCTTGAAGATTAATATTTCTCCTAACATACATGCAAATATATGCAACATGAAATTTGGTTTAATAAGCTTAAATGCTGATAATTCTTGAAGATTAATATTTCTCCTAACATAAATGCAAATATATGTAACATAAAATTTGGTTTGGTAAGCTTAAATGTTGATGATTCTTGAAGATTAACATTTCTTCTAACATACATGCAACTATATGCGACATAAAATTTGGTTTGATTAGCTTAAATGTTGATTATTCTTGAAGATTAACATTTCTCCTAACATACATGCAAATATATCAAACATAAAATTTGGTTTGATAATCTTAAATGATGATTCTTGAAGATTAACATTTCTCCTAACATACATGCAAATATATGCAACATAAAATTTTGTTCGATAAGCTTAAATGTTGATGATTCTTGAAGATTAGCATTTCTTCTAACATACATGCAAATATATACAACATAAAATTTTGTTCGATAAGCTTGAATGTTGATGATTCTTCAAGATTAACATTTCTTCTAACAAAATATGCAAATATAAATACAACATACAATTTTGTTTGATACGCTTAAATGTGATGATTCTTGAAGATTAACATTTCTAACATAAATGAAAATATATGTAACATAAAATTTGTTTTGGTAAGCTTAAATGTTAATGATTCTTGAAGATAATTAATCAGAAATTAATTACAGCCAATGAAAAATATATGCAAATGCATGAACTTCCTGGTCCAAATTATAACTGAGATTTAAGATAATTGGAATTACTTGACCGTTAGGGTGCCGTTCTCTCACATGTAATCCCACAAACTTCTCAATACTGCAGTACCAAACCATATGCTAAACCTTAGGGTGAAAACATTTTCATTCGCAGTGAGTCTAGATGATGTTAGCAGTGTTTTCCTTGAGGCACTGAGACTAAAACGATTTCCAAGTTGGTATGTTATAGACACTCAGCAAAAGCTTTAGGATATAAGCGAATCAAGAAGTGAAGAGGAGCGAGTGGGAGCGACACACCAGTGTAATAACAGAAACTAGTTCCAGCAGACAGACAGACGTCTCCCCGCGCTAAAACTTGCGCTAATTAATCTTGACGTCACGGCCGACTGCGAGGCGTTGCGCTTCTCCAAGTCCTTCTTGTTAGAAACCAAAGTTATTGTATTATAATTGTTGTTGAAGATTATCAAGGCGGGTAGCAAGGTCTGACTGGATGCAGACACGTTTATTAATTCTCAGAACACGAAGCCAACTAGTGGAACTCGAATAACACACGATGCTCGCTTTTATGCAGTGCTCGATAAATCTACGAGGCAACAATAGTTGTTACTACTTCAAATAGCGTGTCTTTTATGTTCCGCATAACCGGAGGCAAGTTAACTTTGAACTGTGAAATAATATTCATGTATTGCGCGCACAGTGTTCTACAGGGTGTAACAGAACGTAACCGAAAAAAATTGAGGAATGATAAGTCATACATAGATGATAATTCTTTGTTAAGGAACATAATAATAATAATAATAATAATAATAATAATAATAATAATAATGTTTTGTTTTCGCTGGCAGAGTTAAGGCCATAAGGCCTTCTCTTCCACTCAACCAGCCTTAATCAATACAATACATATTTAAATTACAAATATTTACACTACACTTAAAAGGTTCTCCAGCAATATTCTTCAGTTTTAACGACTAGTAGACTACATATTTATTTAAATCTAGATAAACTTATAAGGTAAAGTAGTAACTTAATTTATGAGCTAATTTAATTCAATCAATTACAATAATTAATTTGAGATTTGAGATAGCTAGTAAAATGATGAAAATTAATTTAATATAAGCTTACTAGGACTATGTTACAGGGAGAAATATATATATATATATATATATATATATATATATAAATCTAAAATATATTTCTATAATAAGAATATTAATGTAATTGCCATTAGAGGTTTTGTAAATCTATTTAGAGAAATTAATGATAATAATAAGAATGGACAGATGTTAGTTTCATTATATGTAATAAATATTAATCACCAATTAATTTGTTAAGTAAGAATTTATATAATTTTGACCTAAATGAAGTTATTGTCCAATAACCCCTTACATCACTCCGTAGCGAGTTCCAATTTCTAGCAACTGAAACTGTATAAGATGAAGAATATAAAGATGTCTTGTGGTAGGGTTTAATGAGTGAATTATGATGAGCTCTTGTACTTAGCTGATGATATGCTCGATGACACAACTTTAAGGAGCTATGCATCCGAAAAGTCACATCTCCAGTATTTCTTTTTGTTACAGAAATGAAATTTAATTGTTTCATACTTGTCTCTTTTCACTACTTTATAACCTTTAAGGAACCCGGAGGTTCATTGCCAACCTCACATAAGCCCGCCATCGGTCCCTATCCTGTCCAAGATTAATCCAGTCCCTACAATCTTATCCCAACTTCCTCAAATACATTTTAATATTATCTTCCCATCTACGTTTCGGCCTCCCCAAAGGTCTTTTTCTCTCCGGCCTCTCTCTAACACTCAATATGCATTTCTGGATTCATCCATACGTGCTACATGCCCTGCCCATCTCAAACGTCTGGATTTAATGTTCCTAATTATGTCCAATACGTCATTTCTACGTTGTGTAACTGTCTCCATTCTCCTGAAATTTCATTCCTCTTAGCCCCAAATATTTTCCTAAGCACCTGATTCTCAAACACCCTTAACCTCTGTTCGTTTCTCAAAGTGACAGTCCAAGTTTCACAACCATATAGAACAATCGGTAATATTACTGTTTTATAAATTCTAATTTTCAGTTTTTTTAAGAGCAGACTGGTGACAAAAGCTGCTCAACCGAATAATAACTAGTATTTTCTACATTTATTCTGCGTTTAATTTCTTCCCGAGTGTTATTTATATTAGTTACTGTTGGTCCAAAATATTTGAATTTTTTCACCTCTTCAAAGGATAAATTTCCAATTTTTATATTTCCATTTCGTACAATATTCTGGTCACGAGAAATAATCATATACTTTCTCTTCTCGGGATTTACTTCCAAGCCTATCTCTTTACTTGCTTCAAGTAAAATTCCCGTGTTTTCCCTAATCGTTTGTGGATTTTCTCCTATTCACGTCATCTGCATAGACAAGCAACTGATGTAACCCGTTCAATTCCAAACGCTCTCTGTTATCCTGAACTTTCCTAATGGCATATTCTAGCGTAAAGTTAAAAAATAAAGATAGTAGTGCACCTCCTTGCTTTAGTCCGCAGTGAATTGGAAAAACATCCGACAGAAACTGACCTAGCTATACGAACTCTGCTGTACATTTCACTGGGACACATTTTAATTAATCGAACTAGTTTCTTCGGAATAACACATTCAATAAGAATATCATATAAAACTTCTCTGACTAATTTATGGCTTTACAAAATGGGCAAACAGAACATTACAGTACGATGCACTGTAGGGACACCACTATTACCAACATACGAATAAATCGTGGCTAACTTAATTAGTAACTTCAAAATAAACAAGTGAAAGACTCAATAGCAATTACGCAGACAATTCTTTCTTTGTTCAATGTGCATCATGTCAATAACTTAAACATTATTACAATATTAAATTTTTAACATTTCGTACTATTCATAACATTTTAGAATTCGCCTACAGTATTATAGAATAATAAAGAAATTAGTAAATAATATTTAAACCTACATCTACACCATGTTTAAGCTATATTTATTGTACAATTCACGTTATCTTTTACACAAATCAAAGAAACATTACTTCCATCGATTGTGGAAGTCGTACACACCTGCGTCTGTTCTTCTTGTAAAACGTCTACAAAATTTCTACTCCCTTGGATCATTCTCTCATCGCTTCCTTACATTTATCTGATACTTTTTTTCGAATTTCAAAATATCCATCCAAATCTCTCTCCAAGACTTTCCGATTATGAACCGTTCCTGCACGGATAGCCCCGTAATGAGCGTAGTTCGTACACAAACTTCAGCAATACATACGGGCCAGTTCATTCTGATTATGTATCATCAATTATTTTTATATAGGCTATACGCAATCAGAGTGCTGCATTGGAGTTAAATCGCTCGCTTGAACTCGGTCGAGTGTCGCACTCTCGAGTGAGATAAGATCGGTCGTGATACGCTCGTAATAAATAGAAGCACAGTACAAGGTCATCTCACCGACATGTCTTATCTTGTATGGAAGGCGACAGATAAGATACACATATCTTTTGCTCACACGATAAAAATAAGGCTTTATTTTCTGCGTTTATGACAAACGTTTAATGGAACAGTGAATGGAACGTACCAAAACAGGAACATGAAGTTATAAATAAAATGGTATGAAAAACTTCGATATACAGATATTATTGCTAATTAATAATTATTGAATGTTTGATTTACCACATATTATACAATATGATAGGTCCATACATATGTTCCGCCTATATACTGCGACAATGTAGAAACGTTTTACAAAATATTATTGATATAGCAGTAGAGTAATAACAATATTAGTACAGAGATAACGTCACAGAAAATATAATAAAACGAATAATCATGCTGCACAACTGTTACAGACGCAAAGATTGATACACTAATTATTAGAGATTATTATTATTATTATTATTATTATTATTATTATTATTATTATTATTATTATTATTATTATTTTTACTACTAGAAAACTTGATAAGGTTCTTGCATTATGTGATTGTGTTCTCCGTTTATAATAATTACATTTACACCCAATAACATCTATCAGATGTGGCAAAAACAAAATCACTCCTGTGTGGGGGGGGGGGGAAACATTTACCTACAACATTTATATTACATTTTAAAGCAAGTTTTGTAGTTGTACTATGGAGAGGTTAGTTAAACACTGCAAAGTTTTGAAATGATAAACTCTATGATGTTACTACACAGTTCATCACTGTAACAAGAACGAATGTCTAACGCTCGGCTTATACCGCTCGAGGATTTATCGCTCGCGACAATTTTACCCATCATGCATGTGCGCTACATATCGGATTATACTATGAACTACTTGGCGCTCGAGCGAAAACGTCCGATGCAGACCTCTGATACACATATAAGGTCCTATTTTAAATAATAAAATATTGATAAATAGTTTTAACATAAAAATACTTTATATATGTAAAATATATTCAAATAATTGAGATTTATATTAATATAAAACATATAACTTACATAGGAGAGGAGGAGCATCTTCTGCGGATCTTTGAAAAAGAAACTAAGGAAAGACTAGTGAATTGCTTTGTGTGGAGTGTGGCATTGTATAGAGCAGGAACATGAACATTACGACGAAGTGAAGAGAAGCGACCAGAAGCATTTTAAATATCAATATGGAGAAGAATGGAGAGTGTGAAATGGACAGACAGAATAAGAAACGAAGCTGTGTTGGAAAGAGTGAGTGAAGAAATAATGATGCTGAAACTGATCAGAAAGAGAAAAGGAATTGGTTGGGTCACTGACTGAGAAGAAACTGCGTACTGAAGGATGCACTGGAAGGAAAGGTGAACGGAAGAAGAGTTCGGGACAGAAAAACATATCAGATGACAGACAGATATAAGGCTAATATGCGGAGACAAAGAAGAAGGCAGAAAATAGGAAAGACTGAGAGAATGCTGGGTTTGCTGTGAAAAACCTGACCTTGCGTAGAAAGCAATTAATAAATCTTAACGAGCACTTAAACCTAATTGTCGTCCGCCACTGAACACAGCGTGAAGGCGTGTTGTGGATTCGCACACCTTGCTAACCTGCCCTTTAAGTCTTGACGTCAAGTTGTGTGGTGCGAACTCAATCGACAAATTTCTCGCACACCGGCAACTGTTGAGATTTGAAACCTCGGGGCCCTGAGTCGATACTTATTATCCAAGGAAGCAACTCCTCACCTCACTTCCTGCGCCCCGACGCCTCCCCTCCCCTCCCCTCCCCCTTCAAGAGGACGTGTCTCATGTCGGGGCTTTCCTTAATTATCTCCCCGACTGGCTCGGGACAGGGATGGGTCGGGCGCGCCGTGACGCGAGATACAGTCGCTGCACCGAGCAAGGGCCATCGGCCAGCGTGGCTTAAGTCCCTCATATCAACACCTAACCATTTCTTCCCCATTACTACATATGCTAATGGATTATAGAGATTTTTCTAGTTTGAAGGTTGAATTTCTTTTTGCCAGCTTCGTTTCGAATTTCGGTACTTAGAAATACTACAACAGCCGATGATACAACTGTGTATTACAACTCTTATGTTGGTAGCAGTGACAGAAGTTGTCGGTAGTGCAAATTCTGATAATTAAAATTGTTCTAGATTTCTGAGCCGATCACTGGAAGCTAATGAAATTTGAACATACTAAGAATTAATTATTATTAATACATAATAATTATTTGATAGAAAGATAAGATAACATAAGACAGCAAAGAATAGATAGATAGATAGATAGATAGATAGATAGATAGATAGATAGATAGATAGATAGATAGATAGATAGATAGATAGATAGATAGATAGATAGATAGATAGATAGATAGATAGATAGATAGATAGATAGATAGATAGATAGGTAGGTAGGTAGGTAGGTAGGTAGGTAGGTAGGTAGGTAGGTAGATAGATAGATAGATAGATAGATAGATAGATAGATAGATAGATAGATAGATAGATAGATAGATAGATAGATAGATAGATAGATAGATAGGTGGGTGGGTGGGTGGGGGATAGATAGATAGATAGATAGATAGATAGATAGATAGATAGATAGATAGATAGATAGATAGATAGATGGATGGATGGATGGATGGATGGATGGATGGATGGATGGATGGATGGATGGATGGATGGATGGATGGATGGATGGATGGATGGATGGATGGATGGATGGATGGATGGATGGATAGATAGATAGATAGATAGATAGATAGATAGATAGATAGATAGATAGATAGATAGATAGATAGATAGATAGATAGATAGATAGATAGATAGATAGATAGATAGATAGATAGTTAATAATTAATTTACTTTACTTCTCATTCATTTTCTTACGCTGTTACGAGTACAATTGAGTCATGAACACAATGCTGGTAGATTTTTGTTTTCTCTTTACTATTGAGTGTCAACATAAAGCTAACTTCATAAATATTTTTTTCTCGCTGTTATTTATACTCGTTTAAACATCTCTGGCCATATCGCGAATTAATCTTTGGTTGAAATTCGAAGGCCTGTGTACTATTGTTGAGACTGGTTCTATTGTTGTGAAATAGATGGCGACTG
The DNA here is from genome assembly GCF_040183065.1 of Periplaneta americana. Lineage (NCBI taxonomy): Eukaryota > Metazoa > Arthropoda > Insecta > Blattodea > Blattidae > Periplaneta > Periplaneta americana. The sequence continues at coordinate 7,740,606 of NC_091120.1, forward strand.
TATATGTATTACTGATTTGTTATGAATATGATTTCGGTGATGAATGAGGCAGGTGTTATTCAGGGATGATATGGCCCAATTTCCTGGCATTTGTCTTACTGTTGAGGGAAAACCCTGAAAAAGCTCAACCAGGAAAATCAACCCGACCGGAAATCGAACCCGGGCTCTCTGCATAATAGACCGGCATGCTAATCCCTACACTACAGAGGTAGTCCATAAATATTTTATTTGCTATCAAAATGAATTTCAAGATTAATCTAAATAAAATTTTACGAATTTTACAAATTGCCTAATGATTTAACAAGAGGGATATTAATTTATATCTGCTCAAATCATGTGTGCTGATAATTGTATTGCTTTCACTACATCGTGTTGGAAGAAATATATTTATAAGTATTACATTTTTCTCTCACAAATGTATTTGCCAGTGCACAAAACAGCGACAAGTTTTCATTATTATATAATGGCTTTTAAACATGAAACTCTGTAACGATATGGCTCGTCATTATTTCAATTAAGCTTAATTATCTATTTTAATGATAACCTCTAAGTAGCGGTGATATGTCATGTGAGCAGACGTATTAAATTACATCACATACGTGCTTGTAGATGTCTCATACGAACGACATGCATATGGTATTTATGACAACATTTTTCTACAAGTAAAATGTATTATTTATGCTTTGCAACTTAATACAATTTTAATTAAATTATAACCTTTAATTTTATGTGTAAAAGCGGATGACATAAAAGTACTACCGGACGGATGGACGGACATTCAGAGATAGAAGAAAAAAACAGAGAGACAGATGGAGAACAGATAGCATTTAGGACAGCATAGAGCATAGCTGGGTGCTACTGAAGGGGTTAGGTACAGCTTAAAGGAGTAAAATTTTGAAAATAGGCTATTCAACATATTTTTTCCTCCTTTACTGTATCTGGAACAATAATGGAAATTAGTATGTATAAAACACTGTCCTTCTGCTATATTACAAAAATACTTTTACGATTTAAAAAAATTATATATATATTTTTTTTTTTCAAAATTCAAAATTCACTTGCAGTGATCAAGCGTTTCCCTCATAACTCAAAAACTATCCAACATTCTGTGATGAAATTTCTTTTGTGTATTTATGCATGTCATATCTACAATAAGATCCAAAATCACTTCTCTACCTTTGATAGATTGTCTGATAAAAAATAAATTCATTTTAAAAATGGTCAAATATCAATATTTTCTTCTAACACAAAATAAAAAAAATATATATTATTTATTATGGAATGTAGTTGGAAGAGCATGATATTGTAAACGTGAGTTTCAGCAATAAAATAAAAGAGAACATAAAAAAGGTTAACAAGTTTATGAGTTATGAGGGAAACGCTTCATCACTGCACAGTGAACTGGACAGTTTTGAATTTTGAAAAAAAAAAAAAATTATATATATATATATATATATATATAGGGAAGACTGTTGTACCTTTAAACACTTTTCACATTTTATTTTTTTTATCTTGGGAAATGTAATTTTTTAAATGAAAAAATGCTTGAAATAATTATAAGATTCCTTTACACCTTCCTATATGTATTTTCCTGTTTTACAGATCTATTAAGGATGGAAAACATAAAATGAAGGGATATGTAATGTGTTCAAAGGTTCAGCAGGTGCATGTGCCTTGGAACATACCCTCTTGTAAGTTGGAACACATGGAATATAGGTGGGAATATGGCTGTAAAAACTGACAATCATATTTCAAATGTATTTGCCATCATAAACCAGAGCAGGCTTCTCTGATTGAGATTTTATTTCCTGGAGGAGCAATAACTGCTTCAACAGCTTTCTTCAAGGCATCCGGATCAATTGGGGACCTCTTAACTCCAGACTTACTTCGTGACATGATCTTGAAATAAAAGAAAAACAAAAACCAATAGTATCGTGTACTTTGGAACATGTTCCATGGTACAAGATGTTCTGTGTTCAAAGGTACAAGAGGGTGCACGTTTAAACAAATATGGCTCCGAAAACTAGAGATTCGAATAAATCATGGAAATTAAAATATGTTATTACTCACCAGATGATAGGGAACACACCGTACTTGAAAGATATTAACAAATGCAATCTGGTTTTGTGTTAGAAAACATATATCAATGAACGAAATGTTTAGTTTTGGTACTAGAAAAACTTCTTTTGTCCACAGAACTCACACTTTGCAATAAATCAAACTGAAACTACGACCAGAGCTACTTAGCGGCTTTCTCTACAATCTACTTGACATTGAGTCCTCTAGGTAGTAGCAAAAAATGAAGAAAAAAATGTTCGAAGGTACACTATGCTGAAGGTACAACAGTCTCCCCTATATATAAATAAATAAATATATATATATAACTTTTTTTTTAATCTTAAAAATATTTTTTTCATATAGCAGAAGGGCAGTGTTTTACACATATCAATTTTCATTATTGTACAAGATACAGTAATGGAGGAAAAGAATGTTGAATATTTCCGAAAATTTTACTGCTGTAAGCTGTACCTAACTCCTTAAGATAGGATTGAGATAAATAAACAGATCGATCAGTAATAGAAACAGTAGTAGTTTGGTGAGAAAAAATATTTAAAAAATAAGAAAGAACATAGGCCTGTTTACAAAGATCAATTTTTTTACAACTACTTGCATTACTTAATAAAACTACTTCAGTTTGCTTAGAAACTTTGTATCTTCATCCGGGTTGGGGACAACTCGCCACAGAAAATTGGCCACAGAGGCAACTCGCCACAGAAAATTGGCCACAGAGGCAACTCGCCACATAATTGAAATTCGTATCAAAGGCAATTCGCCACACATTAAAATTCAAGGCAATACTTAAATTCGCAAAAATTTATAATATATTTCTATGGTAACACAAGACAAATCCAGAAGCTGTAAACTAAATAGGAACTATGGGGAAGAAATCCGCTTCACAAAATCAGAAAGAGGCTCTGACAAATTAATATAGCTTGGCTACATGTACACGAGACTTGGAGAAAATAAGAATGGAGATGTTTGGCGCTGTGATGCAATAGTCAAGTTATCAGAAGATGGAAGCAGTGTCACAGTCTACTATATACAGTCGCGAAGCTCAATATGTAGTAAAAAAGCAAACATAGGTAGTTGCCCACCACTAGGATCGCTACTATCGCCTCATCATCGCAGATGTCTCTCCTAGCAGCCGACAAAATATGTTACACTTTCGTTGTCGTGTTCTTTTGGAAAAAATTAACACCTTCCTTCCATTATTGAAATATTAAATGCATAAAGTTAATTTATTATTTTAATGAATGCATATTAAATTCCACCATAAACTCGAAGATACCTGCAAGAAATAAGTTAATATAATTTTTGTTTGTGCGAAACGAACTGAAATTTACTATAATATCTTCACTCATTCAAGATTATAGCGATAGCGATAATTAACTACGAAACCAATAAATATTAATTTGCATTTCTCTTTACAACAATAATAATGGAAATATGAATTAATGGAGTAACTTACGTGTACCGGTACTTGTAGTGTATGCTTACGTAGTTAAAGTGGGATGAGGTTAAGCAATAATAATCACACCAGAATTGGAAATAAAACGTGATCAATAAATTTTATTGTAACAGACTTTTTCTACGTCTCAACAAATAAAAATAACAACAAAATTAACAGCTATAATTAAAAACATATCCTTTGAAGAAAAAAGTAGGCCTAAGCAATAATAATCCCACCAGAATTGAAAATAAAACGTGATCAATAAATTTCATTAAAACAAACTTAATTTTTTTCTACGTCTTTAGTAAAATAACACATAAAAATAATAACAAAATTAATAGCTACAATTAAAAATATATCCTCTGAAAAAAAAGTAGACCTAACCTTTATTTCTCTGGAAATTTAGCAGCCTAAGTGACAGAACTTTAACCGGTATCTAATGCCCTTTCGGTTAGACTGAAACATTTCATTGTGAAATTTAAGGATACAATGTATTCTAACAGTCACAAAGAACTTCAAATTAACAGTTTTGTTTCTGCACAGCATTCTTGTGGAAACCCAGGAACCTTTCTGAATCTTTCGGAAATCGGATAAATCTGGCCTCTTTCTCTTACTGTTGCTACAATTTATAGCATTACAAACGTCTCCTCCTTGTCCCATATTATTATTCCAATTATTATATTTTAGCCATTAACATTTTCATTATAACCAATAACGAACATTTCACAAGCATCAATGTGAAATACGCAACGAGCTAGCACTCGATAGAAATACGACACAGTCCAAAGTCGACCATGGACATTCTATTGTTTCTAGTTGTTAACCGCTTGGAGCGCTTTATCACGAGATTTGCAAAAAAACATCTCAAGCTTCGCGACTGTATATAGTAGACTGTGGCAGTGTCGTCAAAGAACCGTCTGAACACAGGAATCATTCTGCAGACTGGGGAAGGATTAAGGCAAAGGAATGTGTAGAGAACATGAAGGCAAGGGCGGGGACTTCCCGAGATCCAACGTCTGTCATTATTCAAAATGAGTTACAGCGTATTGCAAGCGAAGACAATGTGAATCTACCGAAGAAACCATCTATTAAAAAACTGTGCGCCGTGCCAGGAAGCTGCACCTACCACCTGAACCAAGAATATTGACGAACTGGACGTTATAGCCGACAGATACATAGAGAAATTGGAAGGTGGTCATTCTCCTACCAAAAAGAAGCGGAAGTACATCGACATGGACAGACGAAAATCACGTATAGTTGAAGAATACCTGCGGTATAAGGAGAAGGCACCGTCATCCGGTACTTGAGCGCCGTAGACCACAAACTAGATGGACATTTTTGAAGCCAAATTTACATGTACATAGCAATTCAGACACTTAGTGGAATTTACAATTATTAACCTCTGTATCCATTCGCACAATATAGAGCTTCTGGAAGTCATAGATTCATCTTTGTAGCAGTGGCGGCTGATTGACTGAGGCAAATGAGTCCGGACCTCAGTCACTTGGCTTAACTGAAATCAAATTTTGTGTTTTTATATAGTGTATTAGTTATTTGGATGGAGAATATATCGCTGTAAAATAATTTGAAAACGGTGATGTATATAGACCTGTTTTGCAGTAAAATTTGTTCCTGAGGCCAGAATCGCTCGTGCCGGGTCTGGCTTCTGCATTTCGTGTCTTTTCGCTGGCTTTGAGTCTGCGCTTAAAACGTTGTAGCTGAGGCACCAATTCGTCTGGCCTCGTGGCCTGGTCAGGTTTCACTCGTCCCATCCATGGGCCGGCCTCAAGGGTAGAGTGGGGTGGGAATAGCAGTGGTGACTTGTCTTCCTAAATAGGCCATAAATAACAAAACTTCCAGCTCTTTGGTAGGCAGAGACCCACACTATTCTCTCCCCTAATGTCTTACTTTATGACTTAAGCGAGGGTGTTGTACTATTGTATACTTCGTAGTACAGTAGTGAATCTGGGCCAATGTTGTTATGTATTTCGGGAAAATATAAACAGAAACAAATGCGAGAAATAATGCTGGTGTAGTTAATTCATTGTCAGAGTGTCCTTTTTCGAGAAGAAATAATATTGAAAGGAAGGAAGTTTTAAATAAAGAGATAGCCTATCGAGATACAGTTAAGTCTGCGAGCCGAGAGGGGAAGTTGGAGGCAGTTCTGTAGTGAAAGGAGGCGGTAACGAGAGGAGACCAGTACAGTCTCATATGACAGCAAAGTTTTCCTAATGTGCTTCAGTTCATAGAGCGGTAACAATTTAAGACACTTTGAAATAGACTGTACTTCTACTTCTGCTTGACAGTGAGGTTTGGCGTTCTGATTGGCAAGCGTGGAGAAAGTTGCATGAGGGGGGAGGCTGGGAGGCAGCGTAACTGTTGCCTTTATCTGCAGACAAGGACAACAAATGCGTGCGCTCCGTAGTGTATTTTAAACGATGTGCACACGTTGAAATCTGAGCGTCAAGTGACCTATGTGGCAACTGTGTTTTGCCTCTACATACATTCCTCTACATTCCATCCTGTTATCCCCACTCGCAGACTTGACTTGGTCGAGCTGTACCTACGACATCGCTGACAATTCTTCTGACAGATAATATTAAATCGCGAGTTTCTATTGCATCCTGGTATGGGCAACATAAATGGTTAAGTGGTAATGTGAGGTAAAATAAACTTCTCTGTTGGCCTTGTTTGTTGCTGTCAAAGGAAAAAAATAAAAAGAAAAGAAAGAAAGGGGAATTTCAACACATAATATGGGTTGCTTAATCACACTGAAACTCACAGGATAACAGTTTATTTGGTGAGTGAAATTATTATTTTTCATTAATAGCAATAATAATAGACTAATAATAATACAGTAATAATGATATTAATAATATAACAATAATAATTAATATCATAAATAAACATTTCCTATCGGCGGCAGAGTAGCTCAGCTGGTAGAGCAGCTGGCTACGGACTGGAAGGTCCGGAGTTCGATCCCAAGTGATAACAGGATTTTTTCTCGTTGCCAAACTTTCAGAACGGTTCACTCAGCCTCCTATAAAATTGAGTACCGGGTCTTTCCCGGGGGTAAAAGGCGGTCAGAGCGTGGTGCCGACCACACCACCTCATTCCAGTGCCGAGGTCATGGAAAGCATGAGGCTCTACCTCCATACCCCCCAAGTGCCTTCATGGCATGTTACGGGGATACCTTTACCTTTTACCTTTAAACATTTCCTATCGGAGGCACTTAAACCAGTTGCATCTGGCCTCACCGAGGATTTCGATCACCGGCCGCTACTGCTTTGTACCTCAGTGTGGCAAATTGTCGCAGTTCCCAAATTTCTGTGGCCTATTTTCCGGAACCGTCTCCATCCTTTAAAACTTCCAGCACGATATCTTCAGTAGTTCCAGAGATTATGGAAAATTCAATAAGCAAATTTAACACTGGCGGTAAATGGCAGTTAATCCCTCTCAATTCGTAATCTGCGTATAGCACAGGCATCGATCATAATGTATTTGATGTACGTGCGATTCACGTATAAATCGTGCTATACTTAAATGTGTTGCTGTACACTTACTCCGCTCGAGTCACAATCCATCATTAACCGCAATAATACTCTCCCTTCAGTAATGTAATTAATTTCAACGTTTCCAGTTTCAAGAAATAAACGTTTACGGAAATCCCTCTCGTTAATAATTGTAACTCCGGCCAAGAGCATTGTGGGAACAGTTTATTTCAAGCTGTAGTTGAAATACGGTCAATTATGTCGGCGCTTTTAAAGCAGGCCGATCTTCTGGGAACCTCTGACTCACCGCGTGTAATAAATTGCCGTTTCGGAGAACAGATATCAGCAAACTCTTCAAGTGTGATATGACCTCAGGCTACATGAAAGATGTGACGACTTGATTTTAGAGGTTCTACGTAACACATAAACTTTTTCTAATTATTTAGTTACTTAGTCTTGGATGAATGAATGAATGAATGAATGAATGAATGAATGAATGAATGAATGAATCAGAGAAAGTGGGAAGAAAAAAAATTAAGTATGCGAAAACTAGTACTTGCAAGGATGTCTGGGGCTGAGAAAAACTGAACATGTGAGCTC
>NC_091120.1:7753207-7843207 GCF_040183065.1 Periplaneta americana
TAAGGAAGCCGTGAAAAAATCAACAATCTTGCCGATGTTATTACTGCAATATGTTATATAAATAATATTGTTAAAATATTAAAATGAAAAATAAATCATTATATAACCTTACAGTTTGTTTTAAGTTCGCATTTAAGGACTGGGGGGGGGGGGGAAGACAGACGTATATCACGGTCTGCTGGAGTATAGTAAACACAGAAAACATTTTAAAGCAACAATGTTGAAGATAGATATTTTTGTTTTGCAAATTTGCCGTCATTGAACAGAAACCAAGATGGAGATTTCATTGCAACTAATTAGAAATTCCTCTTTCAGGTATGTAATAAACGATCTTCGCACAAAATAATGTGCGATACACGAGCGGTATGTTTGTTTTCATGTTCTCGGAAATTAAAAAAGCTCAACTACGTTTCGCTTTTTCAAACTTTTCCTCGAACATGAAAACTTCAACATACCGCTCTTGTAACGTATATTACTATTATAGCGCCTGGCAGTGGGGAATTTGACACATTTCGACCTACCGTTCTGAAGTTGCTATAAAGGCAGGAGGATGAAAATAGCACAGCACATGACTTGAGACAATTATTTGCTTCGTTCTTAAGATAGATTGATTAATCAATGGTACTTTTTAATCGAATCCAAACATTATACTTAACCAAGAGCCTGATTATGTTTCTAACTACGATTCTTTTAATTGCAGTAATTTTCTTGACTTTTTAATGTATAAATTGCATTGTTATTACCAATAAAATTCTTATACAGGGTGTTTCAGGAGGAATGCAAATTACTTCAGGATAAGGGATATGCTACTCTCTCATTCCAATCCACGCCAATTTTTTTTAGAATCTCCATCAGTTAATTCCAAACTCAGCTTTAGACACTTTTTTCGGACCCATTTAAGCTCCACTAGGATTTAGTGAACAAAGTTTTCAGAACATGGAGGTAGTGATAGTAGGAGGAAGAAGAATAAAGTGCATAAGATTTGCTGATGATATGGCGTTGTTAACAGAAGAGGAGATAATAAGTCACTAAAGGGTATGCTACTGGAGCTAAATGAAAGCTGTGAGCAGTATGGGATGAAGATAAATGCAAACAAGACGAAGAGCATGGTCATAGGAAGAAAAATAAAGAAGGTAAACTTGTGAATTTTAAATAAGGCAGTAGAGCAAATGGACAGCTTCAAATACTTGGGGTGTACTGTAAGCAGTAACATGAGCTGCTGCCAGGAAGTCAAAAGGAGGATAGCAATGGCAAAGGAAGCTTTTAATAGAAAAAGAAACATCTTCTACGGACTTCTCGAGAAACGACTAAGGAAGAGACTAGTGAAGTGCTTTGTGTCGAGTGTAACATTATATGGGGCAGAAACATGGACATTACGACGAAGTGAAGAGAAGCGAATAGAAGCATTTGAAATGTGGATATGAAGAAGAATGGAGCGTGTGAAATGGAAAGACAATAAGAAACGAAGCAGTGTTGGAAAGAATGATGCTGAAACTGATCAGAAAGAGGAAAAGAAATTGACTAGACCACTGGTTGAGAATAAACTGCCTACTGAAGAATGCACTGGAAGGAATGGTGAACGGGAGAAGAGTTCGTGGCAGAAGAAGATATCAAATGATAGACGACATTAAGATAAATGGATCATTTGCGAAGACAAAGAGGAAGGCAGAAAATAAGAAAGACTGCAGAATACTGGGTTTGCAGAGAAAGATGTGCCCTTGGGCAGAACACTATGTATGTATGTATGTATGTATGTATGTATGTATGTATGTATGTATGTATGTATGTATGTATGTATGTATGTATGTATGTATGTATGTATGTATGTATGTATGTATGTACTATTGCATATGAAATCGATCAGTAAAAAACCTCGCATTTTTTAATACTCTAATTTTTCCCTACTTATACAAGGTGCTGAGGGAAGTGCATTTTCAAAAATATACTATCGAAAGTCAAACGGTTTTCGTACTACTGAGGGACAAATTTAGCGTGTTTTATAAAAACAAGCCTCTTTCAGCGCTCAGAACTCTGGAACCATTTACTGCAGAACATTGAACGGGAGCTCATTTTGAAGCTGACATTTGGTAGGTTATGATAAGAAGTAATACTTACTTTTATTGTATACAGAGAGACAGATAATCTGATTTTACTTAATTTTAGGCTTTTTGCACATTAGTAAAAATGTAAAAAATATTGAGAAAAAACCTTGCATTATTAAGAGGGATTCGGCATTGTTTGCTTAGTGACTCGGCAGTAAGATTCGAGGGTATTAAATAAATTATTTCCACACGCCTAGACTTGAACGGCGCACTACCGCACGCACTGGCCGAGAGCTGAAGATAAGCGAGCGTTGGGCTCATTTTACTCCTGTGTTTAAGAAAACTTGTGATAAAGCTAGCCCAGCTATGCACTACTAGACGAAACATCACGTGTTTACGTCTCCTGGCCTTGCTTGCCGCGGCTAGCTCCCGTCTCACAGTCAGCTGGTTAGTTCACGCGCGTACTATTTATTTTCTTTATTTGATATTTTCAATACTTTCTTATCAACGGTGCACCAGTAAAAAATATGTGTTTATTTGTACTTTCAATGCGGAATCTAACCATATATTTTAAAAATATTTTTTCGTGGGCAAAGGCGTCTTAATGAAGAAAAATCTAAATTTCTTCATTTCCATAAAAAGTGAGAAAAACTATTTACATATGAATATAAACTTTAACTTCTCAGCATCAAAATAAACCATGATTTTCATCATTGGGTGAAAGGGTTTCGGAGCCACAACAGTTTAAAGTTGCTAATTTTATGAAAATACGATTAATTTAAATATTTTAAATTTAAACACTATGAAGTTCTGATGTCTCAAACTTTGCACAAAGCATTGTATTACAGTTGTCAACGGACAGAAAAAGTTCATTGTATTTAAAAATTGCAAGGTCAATTTTCTCTATATTTCGGTCGATTTGAGATGGAATAGCCCGTATGTATGTATGTATGTATGTATGTATGTATGTATGTATGTATGTATGTATGTATGTATGTATGTATGTATGTATGTATGTATGTATGTATGTATGTATGTATGTATGCATGTATGTATGTATGTATGTATGTATGTATGTATGTATGTATGTATGTATGTATGTATGTATGTATGTATGTATGTATTTAAACCTTGTTTACAAGCATGTTCCATTACAAAAATGCAATACTACATGCTAATAGACTACACATTACAATATTGCTAACTCTTCCGAATACAATGTATACACATTACTGCTAGCCTATTCTACTTTCCCTAAATATACTATTTACAACATGTTAACATCTATGCTACTGTTGAAGCTTTTAAATACTTTGTACGACACTATTTTAGTACCTATTCCCTTTTTCTATTTACAGATAAAACAAAATCAATACTATTGCTAATCATTTTTAAAACTATGTTTAGAATTATACTATTTAACAAATTATCCTACTTTCCCTAAATTTACTATTTACAACGTGTTAACATCTATGCTACTGTTGGATCTTTTAAATACATTATACAACACTATTTTAGAGCCTATTCTGTTTTTCTGTTTACAAAGTAAAAAAAAATCTGTACTATTGCTAATACTTTTAAAAACTATGTTTAGAAGAATACTATTTAACAAATTAACCTATTTTCCTTAAATATGTATGTATGTATGTATGTATGTATGTATTTACAGTATGTATGTATGTATGTATGTATGTATGTATGTATGTATGTATGTATGTATGTACGTATGTATGTATGTATGAACGTACGTATGTATGTATGTATGAACGTATGTATTTATGTACAGTATGTATGTATGTATGTATGTATGTATGTATGTATGTATGTACTGTATGTATGTATGTTTGTATGTACAGTATGTATGTATGTATGTATGTATGTATGTATGTATGTATGTATGTATGTATGTGTGTATGTACAGTATGTATGTATGTACAGTATGTATGTACAGCATGTATGTATGTATGTGTGTATGTACAGTATGTATGTATGTATGTATGTACAGTATGTATGTATGTATGTATGTATGTATGTATGTATGTATGTATGTATGTATGTATGTGTGTATGTACAGTATGTATGTATGTATGTATGTGTATGTACAGTATGTATGTACAGTATGTATGTATGTATGTATGTATGTATGTATGTACAGTATGTATGTATATATGTATGTATGTATGTACAGTATGTATGTATGTGTGTATGTACAGTATGTATGTATGTGTGTATGTACAGTATGTATGTATGTATGTATGTATGTATGTATGTATGTACAATATGTATGTATGTATGTATGTATGTATGTATGTATGTACAGTATGTATGTATGTACAGTATGTATGTATGTATGTGTATGTACAGTATGTATGTATGTACAGTTTGTATGTATGTATAGTATGTATGTATGTATGTATGTACAGTATGTATGTATGTATGTATGTATGTATGTATGTATGTACAGTATGTATGTATGTACAGTATGTATGTATGTACAGTATGTATGTATGTACAGTATGTATGTATGTATGTATGTACAGTATGTATGTATGTACAGTATGTATGTATGTATGTACAGTATGTATGTATGTATGTACAGTATGTATGTATGTATGTATGTATGATCATGATTATATAATTAATATCAAATTAAAATGACCCGCAACAAACAATAGTAATTTCTTACGTTACGGAATGAAATTCATGCACAGGAACGTTCATTCTGGTCAATTTCAAGCCCTGTCATGTACAATATATTATAACTGCATAAATGCGTGAATTTAACAGGTGAAACAACTCACTTTCATCTGAGAGTATGCCGTCCGCAGTGTTATCGCACCGTGTGTAGGCTAATCTTTTCATGGAATCCAGCCATGCAGTGCAACTTATGAAAATTATAATTAGTACAACAAACAAAACGAACAATTAAACCTGATTTATTTTTTGTCATTATCGAGTTACGAGCCATCATCGCAATAGTGCGGGACTCTCACCTCTTGATTTACAATATTGAGCGCGCGAGCGAGGCGGTGGGTTCCGAACCCTTCGTGCGTGATGGAAATTCATTCCTGTAATTTAAATAACATCATATCCCACCCTCTGTAATTTTTCTGTCGCGCAGGGTGAGTGTACAATTTTATCATGCTCTTCCATCTCGATACACTCAATTAATTATTAAAGTTTATATACGTCCCACTTGTTTGTAATACGTCAACATCCTGTTTCAACTCTGGTATGAAATTGATGCTCGCGCTAATCGAATTTTGAGGCTTAATATATTACATCAGTCTCCAGCTCAAAAGAATTATTAAAATTAAACAAGGCAGTACAAATAATGAAAATGAATGTTTAACGCTATCCAACCTTCATTACTCATATCAAATTATTCGTATAGATCATATCAGTGGCATTCGAGGTTTATGCGTCGCCAGATTAATGTTAGTTTAAAATTCCAACAAAAATTAACACTGTCAAGTGTTTTGCTCACAAAAAATTGTTAGAAAGCTTTCATTCCGATAACTTATAGGCGGAGGAATATTTAGATAAACGAAATGTTCACATGTTTAATATGAAATCCCTCCAACATAGGAGATCAGTATGCACAATTTTATTTCTCACGATAATACTGACAAACAAAATCGATTCTTCAGATATATTGAAATTAATTCCCTTTTATGCCCAATTCGTTAAGTCACTTAAAAAGTACTTTTCCACATTCCTAGATCAAAGACAGGCAGTCATAAAAATTCACCCCTAATCAGAATTATGCCCCTTTATAATAAGCTAAACAATCCCAATGCTATTGATTTATTTTGAGGAACAGATGATATATTTAAGAAACATATTTATGCAAATTTGGTTAATTTGGTTAATCTCTCATTATATTCAGATTTTTCAGTTTACTCATTGTATAGCCTATGTTATGGGATCTAGATTTCTGCATTTATTACATGGAATACAAACATTTTCTTAATAATATACTGAAGGTAGTTGATTTTATATAATATTGCTATTTGTTACTCTGTAATTTGCCAATTATAGCTACATTTTACATCTTTGGCTATGATATCTATATTTAACTATTTTTCATTTATTTTATTTTGTATTTTTCATTTATATTTATATCTGTGTCTTTTATTTAGGTAGTATCTATTTGTCTGTTCTTTTTTTTTCCTTTTCTCATTTTAATTTGTATTTACACAATTCTATGCAATTCTATGTTCTTTTTTAACGAATATCTGTACTGTCTATTGCAATTGGGGCTTTGCTCTATTATAGGAATAAATAAATAAATAAATAAATAAATAAATAAATAAATAAATAAGTAATCACATCCGCTAAAGAATTCGGTAACGCAGCTACTCCTGTAGAGATATTATTTTGTTACCTACTTCTGGTTAATTGATAAAAATAAATTATCTTTGATTAAATATTTTAATTATATTTATTGTAAAATATGTGATAAAAATATATTTTCTTGAATTATACTCCTGAGAACAATAATGAAACATGCCCGGTTTCCTTGACCAATCTTTCCGTAAGTGTGATTTTATCTTTCGGGTTAAGGGCTAGCAAATCTTATACACTTTATTTTTCTTCGTGCTACTATCATCCCTACCATTTTATAGAAATAGTTCTTCACTAAACCTCATGATGATTTAAAAATTTGAGTTACAAAACATTGTTAATAACAACACAGATTAACATCTTTCAGAGACCGAAATGTCGAACTAGTTTTTGTAATTACATGGAAGATACGGGCTATGTATGGTACGGCTGAAGCTAGGACTTCAGGGAACAGAAGTAATTTGAATCAAAAAAGTATGAAATAAGACTAGGCAGACAGTTCAAATTTAAAAACCAGGAAAATGTTTAAACCTAATTGAAAGTAAACTTTCAACTAATGACGAAACGTATATGCCATTTTAAGTAAAGCAAGCAAATATAATTTGAAATAGGGCGTCAGTAAACATAGCAAATGGGACAGAAATTAAAAGTAAATGAAAATAACAAACAGAACTGCAATAAAGATCGTAAAAGAATTTGTATAAATAATTTAGTATGTTTATTTTGAGCTGAAACAATAATTTGGTTAGTCAAAAGCAAACAGGACTAGCTTTTACTTATATCTTACTAGCTGAAAGTACCCGGCGTTGCGCGGGTTTTCCTTTCTGCTTCTATTTTTAATTGAACTAGTTATTAAATTTTCGGAAATCTCGAAAACCCAACTATAGACAACCATAACAAATTGTCTTTACTAAGCTTTCCTCGTCCATAAAGATGAATCTTTACTTAACTTCACTTACATGAATTAATGAACTCCTTAGCCAAATGCCTGCCAGGGTTAACTAAATTTAAAACAGTTTTAGATCAGGCACCGAGAAGAAAACTTTTCATCATGTGCTTCACATTTAATTTCTTTTTAATTTATATATTTATTTGTTTTGTTTATTTATGTATTCTGGTGTAGATAAGGCCATTAGGCCTTCTCTTTCACACCGCCAGAAATACAAATAAAATAATAGAAAAATCAAACTACAGTATAAACAAAGTAAAACCCAACGAAATTATATACAGGCTACAGTCACACAACCTTTAAATGAGTTAACATTGTCTTGAAGTTCAGCAAAACAAAAACACACCCTTCGATCTCTATACGCCCCCTTAGTGTTAACTCAATGTTCTACGGATCTTACATTGTATCTCTGCCGGTCAGTTACCGCTAAATTTCAAGTGCCTTATCTTAGTCGTGGCTGTCAGCGTATTAAATAATTTTTCTGCCGTCTCCTTTCCTCCCCACAACAAATGTGATGTTGTACTGTGGCAGAGATAAAATAATTATAAGATCTGTACATTGATCTGAAGCTGTGCTGACATACATTTCACGTAATTTTATGTCTACGTGTGCTTTCACTTGAACTTCAGAGAGCTGACGGTGATTAGGGAATTCCCTTGTTCCCAGTGTGAATTCGTTGGGGTGTCATCGTGAACCGAAATCTATCTGTCTATCGATCGTACCAAAGAATCAATATATACATATATAATTCAGTTTATATTGGAAGATTTTTTACCCCTTAGTAGCTGTACGTCCGCTTATATCATACCCGGGCTTTTTAAATATGACTCGAAATATTACATCTAACAAATTCAGAACATATTAAATATATTACTTTTTATTTTATATACAGACTGCAGATAGAGTATAATTTTGCAAGAAGTCAACATAAATAATAATATTCTGAAAGACATATGTTATAGAAATGAAGTGACTGTTCTTTCCACAACGCTTCACATTCTACATTGGCAACATGATTACACAGATAGAATTTCGCAATAACACATTATTGGACACGGATAATAATATTTTGAAAGATACGTATTTTAGAATTAATATAGTGTTATTTTCAGTGGGCTTGCGTATATTCACATACTACATTAGGAACATGACAAAAGTATCATTGATATGAATACAATTCGTTTTTCCCTCTTTTGTATAAATGTATATGTATGTTTAGGTGTACTCACTCGAAAGCAAGTTACGCAATTTATTTACAATGTGAAAAGCACGGAGTTTTTAAGTGAATGTCTGCAACTTTGAGTGACTATCTTTCAGCTTTATTTGACTACGGTCATTACGAATGCTAGTTGCACTGAAATGGCAGTTGCTTAAAGTCGAATGGCATGTTACTGGCTACCATAGGAATATGTGGGATAAAATCATTTTTTCTTTTCGTTTTGCCAGTTAATACTGTCACTTCTGTTACGTTTGGCATGAGTTTTTTCACACCAATTCCTGTTCCATTGCATACTTTTTGTGGGTCAATATTTCGCAATAGTACTATTGGTGATTCAATATTAAGTATTCAGTTATGTGTTGACAATCCTTGCTATTTCAAAGAATTCAAGAATTCAATTTGATAAAACACAGTCTGTTCACTATCTACAACTATCTCGAGAAACACATAATACGGTTCTGGACCGCATAAAGATACTTAATGCATGAATTTTCTAGATTTTGGCCTTCATGATGTATCTACAATGTTATTTTATATTGTTTTGCTTTTTCCATGGCCCCATGAAAGTCGATGTTGAATACAACAGACAATAGTAAAGAACAATTGACTGTAGAAGATTGCATTCAATGTTATATATTAATATTTGACCGTATATATTTTTATGTTTTTATCTTTTTAATCGTCCATTTGCACGATTTTAATATAGCCTATGTTCTTCTCGTGGTTATGAAGGTTAAATGTGCAAACTTTGGGACTTATCGGTCAAAGCGTGTAGATTTGTATAGAGAACATACATACATACATACCCACATTCACTTTTATATATTAGATGTCAACAATCATACTCATAATATGTAATAGGAGTGACATTTATATTGCATGTTATTGACAATACAACAATACATTTACTTACGTATATGGTTATGTAAACAACATGCATTACAAACGAAGCGAATTATCATTATTATTATTATTATTATTATTATTATTATTATTATTATTATTATTATTATTATTATTATTATTATTATTACTTACTTACTGGCTTTTAAGGAACCCTGACGTTCATTGCCGCCCTCACATAAGCCCGCCATTGGTCCATATCCTGAGCAAGATTAATCCAGTCTCTACCATCATATCCCACCTCCCTCAAATCCATTTTAATATTATCCTCCAATCTACGTCTCGGCATCCCCAAAAGTCTTTTCCCCTCTGGCCTCCCAACTAACACTCTATACGCATTTCTGGATTCGCCCATACGTGCTACATGCCCTGCCCATCTCAAACGTCTGGATTTAATGTCCCTAATTATGTCAGGTGAAGAATACAATGCGTGCAGTTCTGCGTTGTGTAACTTTCTCCATTCTCCTGTAACTTCATCCCTCTTAGCCCCAAATATTTTCCTAAGAACCTTATTCTCAAAAACCCTCAATCTCTGTTCCTCTCTCAAAGTGAGAGTCCAAGTTTCACAGCCATACAGAACAACCGGTAATATAACTGTTTTATAAATTCTAACTTTCAGATTTTTTGACAGCAGACTAGATGACAAAAGCTTCTCAACCGAATAATAACAGGCATTTCCCATATTTATTCTGCGTTTAATTTCCTCCCGAGTGTCATTTATATTTGTTACTGTTGCTCCAAGATATTTGAATTTTTCCACCTCTTCGAAGGATAAATCTCCAACTTTTATAGTTCCATTTCGTACAATATCCTGATCACGAGACATAATCATATACTTAGTCTTTTCGGGATTTACTTCCAACCCTATCTCTTTACTTGCTTCAAGTAGAATTTCCGCGTTTTCCCTTATCGTTTGTAGATTTTCTCCTAACATATTCACGTCATCCGCATAGACAAGAAGCTGATGTATCCTGTTCAATTCCAAACCATCTGTGTTATCCTGAACGTTCCTATTATTATTATTACTATTATTATTATTATTATTATCATTATTATTATTATTAATTGGGACTCACAAGGATGGAAACGTCTTGCATTGAAGCAATGTGGCTTAAAAATATACGGTTTCCAGATGCAAGATATCCGAAATAAGAAACAAGTGCCGGAGAGAATTTGTCTCCATCATATGGTTAGGTTCGTCTATTGAAATGCAATGCATTTGCCCCTACTACTATTCCCTTTGCATTATTTAGACTGTGTGTAAAATTTCAGGAAAAGATTTTGATGAGTGTCTGACAGACTAGGCTATCTATAAATATGCCAGGCTGACTTATTGTGACGTTGAGTTCTTATTTTCACAGTGGCCAGCGTTAATCGTCAGTCATTTGTGATGGACAACTTGAGTTGGATCTCATTGCGTATTATCTATAATTCTTCAGCAGTTGTATAAACATAGCATAACTTATATTAATGCGTACTGCATATTGTTCATATTGTGACAGCGACGTGAGATTCGAACTCACGACCAGCGTCCCGCAAGAGAGAAGATCGCGCGGGTTCCACGGAGCACTGAGGGACGGCGCGTGGCGGAGAGAAGAGAGGGGAAAGGGCCTACGCGGCGAGGGAGTGTGCGCGCGCAACTGCTGCGTACGGAGTGAAGGGGGAACGGACCTTCCCGACTCTTCCAGAAGCCCGTCGAAGTGGAAAAATCGCGAATTCGAAGTTTCTCGGTTACGTTGCTGTGGTTATAAATTACGGACGCGAAGGAGTGTGTGGGTCATTCATGACTAGTTCAGTCAGTAAGCCAGTGAACAGAGCAAGCGAGTCTTGTGTACCGGAGTTCGACTCGAGTGTGCGTCCGCAACTGTGTCAGCATCCGAAGGCCTGAGTTCGAGTGTAGTGGACCGCAGTTGGAGGGACCTGAGTTCGAGTACAGTGGACTGTGTCTGAAGGTCTGTGGTTCGAGATACTGTGAACTCGAGTGACTGAGCTAGAAGAACTGTGAACTGAGAACTAACAGTTCTGATTTGTAAATAGTGCTTTGTAAATATTAGTTAAGATTAATAGTTCATTGTTGACGAGAGCGTTTAAGGAGAATTGTAGAAAGGAATTATTGTTGGAAGAATAAAATCCTATTGTTGAGTTGAAATAAATTTACAATATTCACATAAAATAACTCAAATTTAATAACTTATCATTAAATATTTTTACTTTTTTTGTCACATATTTCAAGTACTTTCAGCACATAAGAAATAAAATATTTTGCCGATTTTGAGAGCCTAAAAATCAGAGATCTAGTGATGTCACAGTTCTCTCTTTGTTGCTTCCTCTCACATCAAGCCTTCACAAACAGCGCTCGAAGAGCGCGTGCGCTTCTTCGGAGCGGGAGAGCCGTGTTTACCGCTCGCCGAAACGGAGAGGAAGATACGTCAGAATGACATAGACTTGCTATAGGTAGAGGAGAGGCAAACGACCACTCAGCTATCTAGTGGAGTGCAGTGTGTAGGCCTATTCTCAGTAACTGTTTCACGTTGCTTACCTACTGATACAGTACAGTATGGAGGAATCTAAAAGACGGAACATAACATTTAACATTTAACGATTTACAGCTCGGACTTATTGATCTTCAATGTGGCCTAAGGGCTAAAGATCGTTTGAATAATACTACTAGCCTGGTTGAGTTTTACAAGACTAAACATTAGCAATAATATCCACGACTACACAGGCTCGCTGTGAAAATGATTGCTATGTTTGGCTCAACATTTATATTCGTGAGCAACTGTTTTCTATAATCAACTTTAATAAAGGCAGGCATCGAACATCTGTAACTGATGTTTCATGTTCCTTTCAGCTGCCAACAGCATAAAACCTCGTTTTGATGTGCTGATAAATAAAAATATAACAAAATGATATTGTACATTTAAGTAGCTATAGAATTTCTATTACTTCTGTAAAATAAATATTTCTTTATTAATTAATAATAGTCCAAGATACAGTTTTGCAAACACTGAACGGGAATTCATTTCATAAACACTCGTAATAGTACTTCCTTTTGTGTATATTTTGTACGAGATCACCCCTTCTTCCAGTCCACCCTTATACAGAGCGCAGCTAATATCTGCATTCAGCTCATGAGCTGTGAGCCGGCTCGGAGAGCGCAAACCTTCCGCAGGCCTGTCTTATATCTTTTAATGAGTTGTGGATTGTCCATTACTACCACTGATAAAGTGAATTTCATTTTGGATTAACTAAAGAACTCATCTGCGCCATTTGAACATGATATTATGGATGGGGATGTCAAAAGTAACTTAAAAAGAAAATCTTGCAATCAGTTTGGATCACTTCACTCTTGTACAGCTACACAAAATAGATTAAAGAAATACTAGTAAATCTTTCGCAGGCAACTGAATAATTATAAACCATACATGACAATAACTGTTCAAGAGATACAAAAATCAGTTATTCAGTCATGACAGACACGTGTTTTTATCTTCGATATTTGTAAAAATGTCAAATCAACAGCATGATCATAAGCCTTCAGGGATACAATTAATAAAATGTTGTAACATGACGTGACTAAATCCCATAATTCATAAACATTAATTAAATATTATAGCTTTCAGCATAAAAGAGTGCATTTCCACTTTTTGCTTCTTCACCTGTTCCGGTTCCATTTGTTTAGGGCAATTCTCTAATCCAATTAAACAGTAAAAAGTTTATCACAAATACAACAGTTATGCATATATTAAATTACCAATTCATTTATACAATTCATTACACAAAGTTAAACATTTTTAATTACTGCCTTTGCGGTTTCAACATCGTTTCATTAAATTTTGTGGTTATGACGTGACGATTACATATTATTACCTGGTTGAGATAAAACGTGTTGGTAAGTGAGGTCACCCAAGATATAAGAAGTTCCTGGATGATCAACCATCTTTCAGTAAGGGGACAATTGTTTGTTACTATATACAAAAGTGAGAGATGAAAACTAGTCCCCTAATCTCGGGCATGGGTTTGAATCGCGCTGGGTCCATTATCTAGTTGAATTTTTCCTAGATATCCCAACTCTAAGGTTAATATGAGGTAATCCCTGACGAAACCTCTTCCTCATCTCGCTACCACAAATTCCGCTGTAGAGTGATAACCACATAGTTAATGCAGCGTCGTTAAATAGAAATTAAATATTAAATAATTTCAATAATCTATATATACTGTATATATATATATATATATATATATATATATAATTTGAACTGGTAATGGAAATTACGGGAAAACGGCTGAACGGGTTTTAATAAATGACCCCTCATTTTGAAGCTTGGAACCCAAAGTTTTTCAGAAAAATAGTAGTTTTCAGTGAAATGTCAATTTTCCTACATCATTTTCCTATTTTCCAAAATCCACCATTCGTCAGTTTTGAGAATTATTTAATTGCATTTCAGAATAAAACAAAACACACACTACAATAAACAATAGACTATTACACGAAGGCCATGACCCACAGGATTGCTGACATAGAGTTCAGATGGCTCAGATTCTTTCAAATCATAATGCCAATATGTCGATCTTCATTTGTGTAATTTTTTGATAACGTATAAAAAATAATTTACAGGTCTGATTCTCTGGGCTGTAGTTTTCCGAGTACAGCTGTGTATTGGATATTAAGAGCTACAAAACTTAAGAATGTTTGATGACATTATTACCATTAAAAATGAAATATTATTAAAGTTAATGCAACACATAATGCTGATACGAAAGTGAAACCTTTTGGGGCTTTATGTAAGTAGACGCAGAGAAAGAATATTTTATATTAGATCTTCATTTATATAATTTACTGAGTAACGGCTATATGTATATGTTATTGAAAACTATAAAACTTACGTGAAATGAAATGATTAGCCTAAAAAAAATAAGGTAACAATATTGTTATTAAAAATAAAATAATTGTATAGTTATTAATCAAGTAGTGTGGGTCTTTTTCATATATTTAATAGTAGTGTGATATAGATATTAAATTTATATGTCTGATTCTCTAATTTTCCTTGGTAGTAATTGAGTCATGCTTCCTATTTTAGCTGCGTCTTTAAACTGCATCAAAATTAATTTCATATTTCTTTGGTTTAATCGATTAGATTTGTGATCGCTGCCAAGCATATTTTGTTGTAGGGAAAATAGCATGCTATTTCACTTCTTGCTACCATGATGAGTAAGTTTATTTCCCGCAACCAGCAACGAATGAAACACGACGATTTACGACGGACAATTTTATTTAGGGCGCATATAAGATTCTACAACTCTGACATATCATTCGCCTCATTTTCCGCATCTCAGCAATAGATTCCTCACAACAGCCTATATTACAGAAAATATACGGGATAAAATTCATTGCTACACAAATTAATCCAGCAGTATTTGGTAGATCAGTATTGTCTGGAGGAAGCGCAAAAATTACAATTCCTAAGAAAAGACCAAAAGGTATTACTTACTGATAAAATAAGAGGCCTACAAGATTTTGTAGTCTCTTGATCACCTAAGCAAGATCTCTTAGTGGGAAAAAGTGATTCTGCCCTCTACATTTCAGGGTAGTTCACGAAACATGCAGCAGCTATACCAAGATGCTATGTCTTTTGTTGAAAGCATGACAAACCTTACATTTTCTTAACTTTCACCTACAATCTCCAATGACCTGAAATAGCTACTGCATTACTCCCACATGAAAAACTCGCTGATCGTCCTGACATTGTTACTTGTTATTTCGCATTGAAACTCAAGAACTGAAGACGAATAGGTTCAAGGAAAGTTATTTGGCATAAAAAAACATTCAGAGGGAGTATGTTTCACTATTATGGAAGCAAATATGTTTCAAAATATCTGGTATTCTTCACTGAAAATAAATCTGAACAATTTTTATTTGAACTTCTTATGGACTTAGTTTGCAGTATTTGCTGCACAAGCCACTAGTAATGTATAAAACAATGAACACTTCATACAGTAGTTATTAAACGAAGTACCACTGACGGAGAATAAGGCTAAAATGAAATTAAATGTTATAGCCAGTATAACGAGTAGAACTGAGCAAATCATATTTGTAATTCAGGAGTTAATTTATTAAGTCATTGATTCGTTAATTAGTTCATATTTTATCCTCTCATTCATACATGCACTTATTCCTTAATTGATACTCAAGTGCCCATTGATTCATAAAGTCGAATTCTCACGAATTAATTAATTAATGACTTCAAAGAAATAATACTAGTAGTTAATTTTACAGAAGAATAATTCGACATATCAAACAATTCCTGGAATCAATTGTTTTGTCATTTGGTAAACTCGGCCTATAATGTTGCTGAGGATAGGGATCGGGCTTGTTTGAGGGCGACAAAGAAACTCCGGATTCTTTAAAAGCCATAAATAAATAATTAAGTATATTATATTATGTTACACTATATTACATGTATTGTGGGTCCCTATCACCACGGCATAGCGCGTCCTCAGGTTGCGGATAGAAGAGACGGCCTCCAGATATGGAGGGTAGCTGTGAATATATTGAATAAGCAGTCGTGGGCAGCCGATAAGGGATGGTCCTCCAGTTTGGGGGTTGGGCGACGGGCTAACAACCCATCACCGTAAAAAACAGCTTGTTACGAATCCCTACAATAAGCCTGGGAATAGGACTGATTCTCTGGCAGGACTGCAGTAGAACGGGTTACATCAGCTTCTTGTCTATGCGGATGACGTGAATATGCTAGGAGAAAATCCACAAACGATTAGGAAAAACACGGAAATTTTACTTGAAGCAAGTAAAGCGATCGGTTTGGAAGTAAATCCCGAAAAGACAAAGTATATGGTTATGTCTCGTGACCAGAATATCGTACGAAATGGAAATATAAAAATTGGAGATTTATCCTTCGAAGGGGTGGAAAAATTCAAATATCTTGGAGCAACAGTAACAATTACTATAAATGACACTCGGGAGGAAATTAAACACAGAATAAATATGGGAAATGCGTGTTATTATTCGGTTGAGAAGCTTTTATCATCTAGTCTGCTGTCAAAAAATCCGAAAGTTAGAATTTATAAAACAGTTATATTACCGGTTGTTCTGTATGGTTGTGAAACTTGGACCCTCACTCTGAGAGAGGAACATAGGTTAAGGGTGTTTGAGAATAAGGTGCTTAGGAAAATATTTGGGGCTAAGAGGGATGAAGTTACAGGGGAATGGAGAAAGTTACACAACGCAGAGCTGCACGCATTGTATTCTTCACCTGACATAATTAGGAACATTAAATCCAGACGTTTGCGATGGCAGGGCATGTAGCACGTATGGGCGAATCCCCAAATGCATAAAGTGTTAGTTGGGAGGCCTGAGGGAAAAAGACCTTTGGGGAGGCCGAGACGTAGGTGGGAAGATAATAATAAAATGGATTTGAGGGAGGTGGAATATGATGGTAGAGACTGGATTAATCTTGCTCAGGATAGGGACCAATGGCGGGCTTATGTGAGGACGACAATGAACCTTCGGGTTCCTTAAAAGCCATTTGTAAGTAAGTAATGTTAGACTATATTATATCATATTATATATTATATCATATTATATATTATATTATAATATTATTATTGCAATAATCCATTAAAACAGAAATCACCAGACATTTCGATTGTATGAATCACTATTCCTTTATAAAGTAAACGATATTTCCTCCTTTCAGATCGATATGATTTTCTCCGCGACTGAAGTTCGAGGTGAATGAGACCAGTCTGAGGAAGACGTTCGACCTCTTAAGGAAACCCGGTGCATTTTTCCGAGCGAGCCGTTTATTGAAAGTGTAAAGGTATATACCACCGCCCTAGGGTTTCATTATAGTGCGGCTTGTACCCTGAATGTAACCCTCCCCAGGGACTCAAAAAACGTGACCGATCCGACCTTCCGATTCTATTCCTCGACCAAACGTGCATTATAATGCAAGGGATGGGATATCCCTCTTACTGCTTCTTCTCCATAAATATCAACTTCGCATAGGCCTATACAGATCCAGGAAATGAAAACCGGTAGACGAGTCTCTGAGACTAACCCATGCTGACATTTTACTGACTGACCTGTCCAGCGACAACAAAACGAAACTTCAACGTACTCATAATTTGTGTGTACGTTTTGTAAGCAATGTTCGTAAATATGATCATAATACCCCATCCCTGGAAACAATAGGTTGGCTTAAACTAGATAAGAAAAGAAATTTACATTCACTTCTCCTTCTCTTCGAAATCTTGAACTCTTCTATTCCTTCGTACCTGTCGTCTCGCTTCACTTACCTTTCTTCCCACCACAATCTGAACACACGCTCTCGCCATGAAACAATACTAACAATACCATCCCATCGCAACTCCTCATACTCATCCTCTTTCACAATAGCCCTGCCAAGACTCTGGAATTCGCTA
Organism: Periplaneta americana; assembly: GCF_040183065.1. Classification (NCBI taxonomy): domain Eukaryota; kingdom Metazoa; phylum Arthropoda; class Insecta; order Blattodea; family Blattidae; genus Periplaneta; species Periplaneta americana. The sequence continues at coordinate 7,771,110 of NC_091120.1, forward strand.
CCTGCTAGCATCAGGGACTGTCGAAATAAAATTGAATTCAAACGCAAACTTACTAGGCACTTGGTCAGTAATTGATTTCTTGTAAATAGTTTCCTTAATCTATCACAAAATATTTCAATTCCAGTATTTTCATCACTATACAATTTTGTTATTCTAGGTTTAATTTGTAATTCAGTAAGTATAAAATATTCTTTGTTTTTCTATGATAAATTATCTAGCTTTAATTAGTCAAGTAATCTTTTTGTACTTTGATTTTTATTGTAATTGTAATTATAAATTTAATACTAATTGTAATTTTATTTGTTATTGTAATTGTAAATTTAATACTAATTGTAATTTTATTATTCATATTATAGTTGGAATCTCCTGGTAGAGGGGCAGAGAAAGCCTGACGGCCTTATCTCTACCTGGTTAAATAAATAAATACTAAATAGTAAAATACATCTGACATGGAAAAAATAAGTTCCTCTACTCCACATATACTGTAATATCTTCCTCTCTTTCACGAAATAGTGCTAATAAATGTCACTCGAGGTCTGAGATTACGTTAAACACTGACTACAGCATATTTTATGGATATTGATTTCTATTTATTTTTTTATTTTATTGGGTTATTTTACGGCGCTTTATGAACATCTAGGTTATTTAGCGTCTGAATGAAATGAAGGTGATAATGCTGGTGAAATGAGTCTGGGGTCCAACACCGAAAGTTTCCCAGCATTTGCTCGTATTGGGTTGAGGGAAAACCCCGGAAAAAACCTCAACCAGGTAACTTGCCCCGACCGGGATTCGAACCCGGGCCACCTGGTTTCGCGGTCAGACGCGCTGACCGTTACTCCACAGGTGTGGACTATTGGTTTCTAATATGCAGGATATTTCAAAAGTGATGATTAAAAATTTTGGGATTACAAAGTAAAAACGGTGAGAAGCAAAAAATTTTCCAGTAAACATGAACCCGCAAATTAATCGTTTACCAGATAATGTCACTTTGTGCTGTTCGGGACCCGCTGAATTCTAAGTACCAAATCCAACACAAGCAGTGACAATTTTATTTAATTTATCAATCACGAGACAGTTAAATTCATAATTTTGGCTTCAACATCACAGAAATGTGATCGAACATACACAAAAGAAACTTTTTGCTTGAACAACAACGAAGTTTGTGGATAAACAAGGTACAGAATAGTATGAACATGTTAACTGAAGAATTTTATAGCAGGTGTTCAAAATGTTGACCATGAACGTGAATGTGTCAGTCTTCTCCGCAAGGACTCAAGAATGAGCTCGAGCAATCCTGGGACACTCTTCATTTGCTGGAAGGCATCTACAATCCAATGCTGCAATTCTTCAGGTGTGATGATGTCTGTTGTGTGAACTAGACCTTTTGCACTTAACCCTGTACACAAAAATCCAAAGGATTTAAATCAGGTGATCTAGGTACAGGTCCTCCTCTACCTATCTACCGTTCACCATACCGTCTGTTTAGATATTATCGTCTCACACTTAGAAGGAAATGTGATGGGGAGAGTGTTGTATACGTACGAAGCATTAATGTTACCGCTTTACCGATCCAGGCGCTCGGTTCACAAGCAGCCCCAACTAGCAAACAAGGCATTATCTCGTAAACAGTTGCGGACCCATGTTTACTGGAACTTTTTCTGCTTATTCTTGTTTTTAGGAGGCGCGCCCATCTCCCACTCGTCCCACAGCTAGCAAACCATATGTTGCGCAAAGCGACTGCGTGTACGTGATACAGCAATGTCCTGACATGGCGCATGCGCTAGCGGAACTTCCCGAGTGCTCTCTGTAGCTTCGTTGCATTGGTTGAAGATGGACGTTCCTGTTCCAGCTCTCACAGAGCATGAAATGCGGTCAGTGATAAAGTTTTTGAATGCACAGGGCATAGCGCCGATTGAAATTGATCGTCAGCTCTCCCAGGTCTAACGTCATGAGCAAGCAGATGGTGCGTTGCTCCACAAGGTCGTCTGTGATGATGGTTGGCCTCCCACTGTGCTCCTCGTCATGCACATTTTGGCGTCCTGCTAAAATTGTCTAGAGCAGCAACGCACCATCTGCTTGCCCATACACCATACTTCTCATCCCTAAATTTTTTACCATCACTTTTGAAACACCCTGTATTAATTATGCAAATTTAATTGATGTTTTTCTACTCAATAATTATTATAAAACAAAATGTTTAAATATAATTTTGACCACAGCTGTTGCCATGCTTGAGGACTCGGACTTCGAAATCTTATAATTTTATGGCAATATTTGGCTGAGATAGTCATGTTTATCAACCTCGAAGTTCAGTACTTTTAACGAATAGGTTCCCTTAAAAAAGGAGAACAACAGGAAGGAAGAGGGCAGAAATCGAGGTTAAGAAGGAGAAACTAAAAAGGTGAAGAAGAATGAAGATTATGGGAGAAGAATACAAGAAAATGTGAAGAAAATTGAAAATAGGAACAAGAAAGAAAATTGTAAAGAATAGATAAAATGTTGATCAACGAAGAAAGAGAGAGAGAGAAACTGAAATATCTTACGTAGGCCTATATGAAGAAGAAATGTGATGGAAAGTAGAGGTACGGAACATAGGACGTAGTGGAAGAATTAGAATTAGAAATATGAAGAATAGATAAAATTTTGATGAACCAAGAGAGAGAGAGAGAGAGAGAGAAACTGAAATATCTTACGTAGGCCTATATGAAGAAGAAATGTGATGGAAAGTAGAGGTGCGGAACATAGGACGTAGTGGAAGAATTAGAAATATGAAGAATAGATAAAATTTTGATCAACCAAGAGAGAGAAAGAGAGAGAGAGACAAACTGAAATATCTTACATAGGCCTATATGAAGAAGAAATGTGATGGAAAGTAGTAGTAGTAGTAGTAGTAGTAGTAGTAGTAGTAGTAGTAGTAGTAGTAGTAGTAGTAGTAGTAGTGGTTTTATTTTGCCTGGCAGAGTTAAGGCCATGAGGCCTTCTCTTCCACTCAACCAGGAAAGTAGAGGTGCGGAACATAGGACGTAGTGGAAGAATTAGAATTAGAAATGTGGAGAATAGATAATTTTGATCAACCGAGAGAGAGAAAGAGACAAGCTGAAATATCTTACGTAGATGGAGAAGAAGAAGAAGAAGAAGAAGAAGAAAAAGAAGTGTGATGAAAAGTAGAAGTGAGGAACATAGGATGTAGTGGAAGCGTTAGAATTAGAAATGTGAAGAATAGATACAATTTTGATCAACCGAGAGAGAGAAAGAGACAAACTGAAATATCTTACGTAGATGGAGAAGAAGAAGAAGAAGAAGAAGAAGAAGAAGAGGAAGAAGAAGTGTTATGGATAGTAGAAGTGAGAAACTAGGTCGTAATGGAAGCATTAGAATTGGAAATGTGAATAGATAAAACTTTGATCAACCAAAAGAGAGACAGAGAGAGAGAGAAGCTGAAATATCTTATGTAGATGAAGAAGAAGAAGAAGAAGAAATGTGATGAAAAGTAGAAGTGAGGAACATAGGATGTAGTGGAAGCGTTAGAATTAGAAATGTGAAGAATAGATAAAATTTTGATCAACCAAGAGAGAGAAAGAGACAAACTGAAATATTTTATGAAGAAGAAGAAGAAGAAGAAGAAACGTGAAAGAAAGTGGAAGTGAAAAATAGACTATAGGACGTAGAGGAAGCATTAGAATTAGGAATGTGAAGAATAGACAACATTTTTATCACCCAAGAGAGAGATATATATAGACAAACTGAAATAGGACTATCTTACGTAGAAGAAGAAGAAGAAGAAGAAGAAGAAGAAGAAGAAGAAGAAGGAGAAGAAGAAATGTGTTCGGAAGTAGAAATGATGGAAATAGGACACAGTGGTGGTTGTTATTTTGTCCGAAGACAAGTCTGAACCTCAAAATTGATACAAACACAGCATCACGTATGAGGCAAATAGGCCAGGAGAAATGGGATAGAGTGGCCAGTTCCTTTCCCCCTCCATTGCATACATCGTCGATTAGCTACATATTACACTAATCAGCGCAGTGGAAGCATTAGAATTTTAAATGTGAAGAGTAGATAAACATTTTGAACAACCAAGAAAGGGAGTGAGACAAGCTGAAATATCTTACGTAGATGAAGAAGAAATGTGTTGGGAAGTAGAGTAGTGGAAGCATTATAAGATGACGTGGACGTTGAGTATCACTTTACGGAAGATTAGTGGTGTGTAATGATCTGCAGGTGGGCTCGCTTCCAGTCCGCCACTGGGAGCCTCTTCTTCTCCCTGATCCTGTCACAAAGCATCCAGTATAAACCACAGCGCTGCTGCCTGCAAATTGCAATAACACAGCGCTGTGAGCGATATATCATCACGCCCCCACCCGCTGTACCGTCCCTGCAATAACACTGCATTCACACCTCGCACAAAGCGCGTTCAAGTAGGAGAAGACGAGAGCGCCTTGATCACAACATGCTGCACGCATAACCTCATTAAATACCAATTAAATGTCGCCATACGTCCTTAACTTCACGATTAGTGTTACGCGTAAGTTCATCTTCCAAGAATGTTGTGCTTAATGAAGGCATTCAATTTTAAGTTACCGGTAGCGAAGGGCTAACAACCCATCACCGTAAAAAACAGCTTGTTACGAATCCTTCAAATTCAAATATCTTGGCGCAACAGTAACAAATATAAATGATACTCGGGAGGAAATTAAACACAGGTTATTATTCGGTTCAAAAGCTTTTATCATCCAGTCAGCTGTCAAAAAATCTGAAAGTTAGAATTTATAAAACAGTTATATTACCGGTTGTTCTTTATGGTTGTGAAACTTGGACTCTCACTTTGAGAGAGGAACATAGGTTAAGGGTGTTTGAGAATAAGGTGCTTAGGAAAATATTTGGGGCTAAGAGGGATGACGTTACAGGAGAATGGAGAAAGTTACACAACACAGAACTGCACGCATTGTATTCTTCACCTGACATAATTAGGAACATTAAATCCAGACGTTTGAGATGGGCAGGGCATGTAGCACGTACGGGCGAATCCAGTAATGCATATAGAGTGTTAGTTGGGAGGCCAGAGGGAAAAAGACCTTTAGGGAGGCCGAGACGTAGCTGGGAAGATAACATTAAAATGGATTTGAGGGAGGTGGGATATGATGATAGAGAATGGATTAATGTTGCTCAGGATAGGGACCAATGGCGGGCTTATGTGAGGGCGGCAATGAACCTCTGGGTTCCTTAAAAGCCAATAAGTAAGTAAGGTAGCAAAGAAAATCTTTTCATAATGAACTAGGGATCGCCTTACAATGTGACTGAATAAAGAATTAAAAACCACTTCTTGAAATGAATTATGCTAACAAAATATGTTCACAAACATTTAATGTAACCGCGTATGCTGGACCAATTGACTGAAATAGAGAAATATTTCAAAAGAAGCGCAACATTCAAAACTTCGGGAAGTTAATCTTACTGATAACCGATTAATTAATTAATTAACGGATAAATGAAATAATAATACAAAACAAAACTGTTAGTATCTTAATCTTTCTTGTCTATTTATCTCTTACATTTACTTTTGCAAACGAAATTACATAATTTAGAACACAACATATCGCACTGACCGAAAAGTGCGGCAACTGTTTTCCAACCGGCTGATGATTCGATTTACTGTCAAATGAATGGAGACCGAACTGATTACATAATGGCTAACAAACTGGATGATACCAACTGACTGGGTGATGACTATCTGGCTGGATGATGTCCGACAGACTAGATTATTAACGACCAACTGGATATGAACGAGCGACTGGATGATTAACGATGGTCAACAACCGACTGCACGATTAACGATGATGAACGACCGACTGGATGATTAACGACAGACTGAATTATTAACGACCGACTGGTGATTAACAACCGAATGGATGATTAACGACCAACTGAATTATTAACGACCGACTGGTGATTAACAACCAAATGGATGATTAACAACCGAATGGATGATTAACGACCAACTGAATTATTAACGACCGACTGGTGATTAACAACCGAATGGATGATTAACGACCGACTGGATTATTAACGATGATGGACGACCGATTGAATTGTTAACGATTGACGATGATGAACGACCGACTGGATTAAAGATGATGAACGACTGACTGAATGATTAACGATGATGAATGATGTATAGGATGATTAACGAATGACTGGATTATTAACGAGCGATTGAATAATTAGTGACAGACTAGTGATTAACAATGATGTACGATCGACTGGATGATTAACGACCGACTAGATGGTTGACGATGATGAATGACGGACTGAACAACTAACGAGGATTAACGATCGACTGGACAATTAACGATGATTAACGACCGACTGGATGATCAACGATGATGAACGATCTACTGGATGATTAACGAATGACTGGATTATTAACGACCGACTGAATAATTAGCGACAGACTGGTGATTAACAATGATGAATGACCGACTGGATGATTAACGACCGACTTGATGATTAACAATGATGAACGACTGACTGGACGATTAACGATTATTAACGACCGACTGGATAATTAACGACGTTTAACGACTAATTGTATGATTAACGATGATTAACGATCTACTGGATTATTAACGACCGACTGAGTAATTAGCGACAGACTGGTGGTTAACAATGATGAACGACCGACTGGACGATTAACGATTATTAACGACCGACTGGATTATTAACAACAGACAGGACGATGTCCGACCGACTAAATGATGAACGTGAACCGATTGACTGGGTGATGAACCAAGTGACTTGAATATGAACGACAATTCATTAATGTCTAGTCGCTTTCTGCGCCGATATATTAGATAGTTGTAAACTTAATTATAACAATAAAGACAATATGGAAGAGAACACCCTACTCGCGGGAATCTTACTGCAACATCGCCTATCCCATTATAAATACTACTTGGTTGCATTGTAATTTGAAACCCGAATATTTGGATTGGGAGGGCGAAAATCAGTGGAAATTGTAATTAGGAGAGTTTACTTCTGTCTACATGGGGCAGAGCAGGATTTGAACCAAATCAAAGAGGAGATAAAAGAATAAGACACAGAAGAGGAGTCGACCTGGTTGGCAAGTTCGTATAGCGCTGGCCTTCTATGCCCAAGGTTGCGGGTTCGATCCCGGGCCAGGTCGATGGCATTTAAGTGTGCTTAAATGCGACAGGCTCATGTCAGTAGATTTACTGGCATGTAAAAGAACTCCTGCGGGACAAAATTCCGGCACATCCGGCGACGCTGATATAACCTCTGCAGTTGCGAGCGTCGTTAAATAAAACATAACATAACACAGAAGAGGAGAAATTTACTGCCATCTACTCCCCTATTCAGTGAATTACCAGTGAAGTGAATTTTAAGTACAGATTTATTTTATTTTTAATCACTGAGCTACGTTTCATAATTTTCGTTTTAGTGGGATCAAGTAGCGGCGTCAGAAAGTTGTATAACACGTTTGAACATGAACCAGATAAAATCATACAAGGTGGGCGTTAAAACAGTCGCGTTGCAAAATGTCATTTGGCGATATATTCCAAATAATATTCGACATTACTTGAAGCATTCCAATATTCCTAACGCATGCAAGAGGAATGCGATCAGAGAGAAGTCCACGTGGAATGCAAGCGCTGCTGCTATTCATACAACTTTGCAGTCAATAATCAAATTCTCCGATACATTGGCTATCTGATAAAAAATATGTATACTGCAAGTATTCGTTCCTCCAAAAGCAGGAAAATAGGCTTTTCTTGGACAACGGAAAATGGACGGGATTCGAATTAGTTTTTCAGTGACACAAAGAAAAATCTTACATGAATGAATGTATGTAAAAAACAAAACTATTAGAGGTTAAATTTAATTGTATTACAGCCCAGATCGGCCCACATTTTTTTAACAACACTGATAGCATTAAAGATATCATTCCCCCCGTGCTTGAAGCCATCGTACCCAAGTAATCATCCTTTGTATTATTTTCTCTTTGAGGTGAGTTGACTCTAATGTCGCTGAGCATAAAGAAGATATAGTCCACTTGGAAAAATGCTATAATAACATATTGTACAGAGTGAATAATTTATTTCGTGAGGTTATTCTTTGAGATATTTCAAACAAAAAAATTTAATGCTTTTGCTTCCTTTTCGAAATAAAAATTGTTTTAGTGTGGAACATTTAATCGCGTGCTCTGGGAAAGCCATTGACTTAATTCCAATTATATTCAGCCAATTTAAGAGAACAGTGTATTATGATAATAAACTATTGAAAGAATGTAAGTTTTCTTCTTTAAATGCGCAGAAATTTGATCCCTACAGATGTAACTTTTCGTTCTGCAATAAATTTTGAAATGTTACATTTATTAGGACCAATTTTCTTCAGATTAAAAGGACAAAACTTACATTTTTTTTAAAATATGACATAAGATTGTTTATTATTGCAAGCAAAAATTACATACATTAACAAAAATTGTACAATACTACTGTAATACTCGTATACGAATATTCTTGAAAATTAAAAAATTGCTTACCAATCTCATATTCAAATACATATTACAAATTGTTGCATAAATAAAATTGTAACTGGGTCACACCCGAAAAAGCAAGATGCTTGCGGTCGGGTGTGATCAATAATGAAAACAGGATAGAAAAAATAACATTCTTTCAATAAATAATTTATTATCATAATACACTGCTCTCTTAAATTGACAGCATATTGAGAATTAAGCCAATGCCTTTCCTAAAACACTCAATGATATGTTTCATAAAAACAATTCCTTAAAAGCATTTGTAAATTGTATTATTATTATTATTATTATTATTATTATTATTATTATTATTATTATTATTATTTCATTGTTTTCTGTATCGATGTTATTTATATTTGCTATATATTTGTATACTGGTTGAGTGGAACAGAAGACCTTATGGCCTTAACTCTGCCAGTATCAGTAAAAATAAATCAAATAAATTACATAAAATTTACTCTGTCACACGTTAAAAGTGTTAAAATTGTTAAAAAGGTATTTACCTTCGACAGACGGCCCGTTTCGACGCTATTTGTCGTCGTCTTCAGTGTCTCCTGAGTGGTTCAGGAGACACTGAAGACGACGACAAATAGCGTCGAAACGGGCCGTCTGTCGAAGGTAAATACCTTTTTAACAATTTTAACACTTTTAACGTGTGACAGAGTAAATTTTATGTTTTTAACAAAGTGTTAACGAGAACTTTAATCAACAAATAAATTAATTAACAAATGAATTAAATTGTAGGAAAGGGCATCGTAGCATCAATTTTTATTACTAGAATGCATTTTCAACAGTCTAGGAGGTCTAATTTTGAATCATGAAAAAAACATCAACTAGAGCACAAACAAGATGCAAGTGTTCCGTGATAGTACCTGTGCCACGCGCAAAACATGACATCACGCCAATGTAGTCTATGAACAACTAACCTTATCTCCGTAGGCCCTCGTAAGAATACGGTCCCTAGGTATTATCAGTCAGTCGATGAATGCGATATTTGTGGGTAGGGAAGGATCGATTTTATAGGGAGATATAATTATCGGCATAGGTTCATCCGGAAAAGAAAAGCTGTAGGTTCCAATTTGTAGATTGATGGCTTTGGACGATGCACCAGAACACATGCTATTTGGCAACGTATGGAATACTATTTACAGCGATTGAAGATTGATCGATACCCGTGGTTTAGTCCTTATATCCTAACGAGGCCAGATTTTAAAGTAGTCTCTAAGTTTAAACAGGGCGCTTGTATCTGGATTCTCGGCAACACGGTGCATTATATTTTACAAAATGAAATATTGATTGTGGTGGCTATGAATTGTACATCTATACTAATAACAAATCTGTAGCCGAAATTTTTCTGGTAATTTTCGATTTTCCAAAAATAATTGGTCCTAACATACATAATTAACCACCCTGAAACCGAAAATCGCTTTTTTGAAAATTTTGTTTGTCTGTCTGTCTGTCTGTCTGTATGTTTGTTACCTTTTCACGCGATAATGGCTGAACGGATTTCGAGAAAATTGGAATATAAATTAAGTTCGTTGTAACTTAGATTTTAGGCTATATGGCATTCAAAATACATTATTTAAAAGGGGGGTTATAAGGGGGCCTGAATTAAATAAATCGAAATATCTCGCGTATTATTGATTTTTGTCAAAAATGTTACATAACAAAAGTTTCTTTAAAACTAATTTGCGATACGTTTTATTCCTTGAAAAATTTTGATAGGACTGATATTTAATGAGATAAATGAGTTTTAAAATTAAAATAACTGTCATCTAAGGCCGTGTAATGAATTAAAAAACAAATGATTTCGTCTATAAGGGGCCTTGGACAGCAACAATCGAAAGCTATGAAAGATAGCCTACAGAGAATGTTTCTGTGTTTGTATGAAGTAATATCGGAAGCTAAATTAACCGATTTGTATAATTAATTATTATTTCACCATTGGAAAGTGTAGTTTCTCTAGATGGACATAATGCTATAATGTTATTACAGTAACTTCTGATGTAATATAATATAATATAATATAATATAATATAATATAATATTATATGTAATATTATATAATATAATTCAAGTTATTTGAAGGGTTCAGAACCATAGTGGGCCAAACGCCATTTACAGAATACTTATAAAACAAGGGTTAAAATTAAGTTATTACCATAATTCAATGGAAACATATAGCAAGTAATATAAAGTATACACAATAAAACTAAATGATGTCAATGTTCATTACACTATGTCTGCATGTAATAAAACTTAAGAAACACATTAAAGGAATTGTCATTGCACCAAACGAGTGGTCTCTGGACCAAAATGATCGCATTTTAATTATATGAATACAATTTAAATTAAGTAATATATTAAACGATTTATCCTTCTATCAAACACGAATGTTCCCTGGGTCAAATGTCCTACTTTAATTATGGAATTACTTTATATTTATTTCTAACGGGTGCAACGGAGCGCACGGGTACGGCTAGTGAAATATAAAAGGAGTCAAATACGAATGAGTAGGAACAACGCAAGAATTATACACTATCTTTGCTGTAAATAGAAAAAAAAGAGGGGAAATAGCAACAAACTTGTATCATTGTATTAGTTTGTATGTAAATACCTATGTATATGATGTATCATAGTATTATTTTGTATGTATATGTATGATATGTATTGTATGTAATGTAATGTAATGTAATGTAGCAGTCGGGAAAAAAAATTACGTAAATAACAAGGTGAAAAAAAGGAAAGTGAAATGTGTATACTCCTGCCATCTGGGAAAAAATAAATAAATATAAAAATATATATGATAGGATTGAAAGTAAATCCCGAAAAGACTAAGTATATGGTTATGTCTCTTGACCAGAATATTGTACGAAATGGAACTATAAACATTGGAGATTTATCTTTCGAAGAGGTGGAAAAATTCAAATATCTTGGAGCAACAGTAACAAATATAAATGATACTCGGGAGTAAATTAAACGCAGAGTAAATATAGGAAACGCGTGTTATTATTCGGTTGAGAAGCTTTTGTCATCTAGTCTGCTGTCAAAAAATCTGAAAGTTAGAATTTATAAAACAGTTATATTACCGTTTCTTCTGTATGGTTGTGAAACTTGCACTCTCACTCTGAGAGAGGAACATAGGTTTAGGATGTTTGAGAATAAGGTGCTTAGGAAAATATTTGGGGCTAAGAGGGATGAAGTTACAGGAGAATGGAGAAAGTTACACAACGCAGAGCTGCACGCATTGTATTCTTCACCTGACATAATTACGAACATAAAATCCAGACGTTTGAGATGGGCAGGACATGTAGCACGTATGGGCGATTCCAGAAATGCATATAGAGTGTTAGTTGGGAGGCCGAAGGGAAAAAAACCTTTGGGGAGGCCGAGGCGTAGATGGGAAGATAATATTAAAATGGATTTGAGGGAGGTGGGATATGATGGTAGAGACTGGATTAATCTTGTTCAGGATAGGGACCAATGGCGGGCTTATGTGAGGGCGGCAATGAACCTCCGGGTTCCTTAAAAGTAAGTAAGTAAGTAAGTAAGTAAGTAAGTAAGTAAGTAAGTAAGTAAGTAAGTAAGTATAAAAATATATATAAAAAAGAAAAGCAAATACCAACAAATTTGTATCATAGTATTAGTTTCTATGTATATATATATATATATATATATATATATATATATACATGATATGTATTGTATGTAATATAATGTAGCAGGCGCGGAAAAAAATTACGCAAAATAACGAGGTGAAAAAAAAAGGAAAGTTAAATGTGTATACTCCTGCCATCTGGGGAAAAAATAAATAAATATAAGAAATATATATAAAAAAAGACAAAAAAGAAAATGAAAAAAAAAAAACAGCAAACTCTGTACATAAAAATAGCAAGGATTGTAAATCGAGTGGTTTATTTATCTCTTGGTAATGATTTAAAAAAAATGGCTCGTAAAAGAATATTGTCCTTGACAGAAGTCCCATTTCTCGTCCAATTCAAAGCGTCGTTATAGTAATATACGTTACAAGAGCGGTATGTTGACGTTTTCATGATCGAGGAAAAGATTGAAAAAGCGAAACGTAGTTGAGCTTTTTTAATTTCCGAGAACATGAAAACAAACATACCACTCGTGTATCGTACATTATTTTGTGCGAAGATCGTTTATTACATACCTGAAAGACGAATTTCTAATTAGTTGCAATGAAATCTCCATCTTGGTTTATGTTTAATGACGGCAACTTCGGAAAACCAAAATATCTTTCTTCAACATTGTTGCTATAAATTGTTTTCTGTGTTTACTATACTCCAGCAGGCCGTGATATACGTCTGTCTTTTTTTTCCCCCCGTCTATAAATGCGAACTTAAAACAAACGGTAAGGTTATGTAATGATTTATTTCTCATTTTAATATTTTAACAATATTATTTATATAACATATTGCAGTAATAACATCGGCATCTGGAATCCTGTGGATTTTTTCACGGCTTCCTTAATGTTACTTGTATCAGGAATGCAATAAGTTTCGTGGAGTAGTAGACTTTACTTAATTTTTGCAAATATTTAAAAACAATAATTAACAGTGCAATTTAGATGTAATTGCAGTGGTAAGTTTCCAATTTATAATTATTACTATGTTAAACGTCTCTAAAAATAATATGTTAAAATCCTAAAGCAGTAAAATGAATGTCGCGCTTAAGCGGTAAGAAGAGGGAAATTGTTATGTGTGTTACGTTGGGAATACTGAATGTGGTATTTCACACTTACCGCGTATTGGTTCTGTGCGGAAAACAAGCAAATACGCACGATCTCGCACAAAATAAAATACAGCCACCACATGTAATAGAACACAGTGTACATAATTTCTCGTTTTTTTCACAGACACACGCACACAGTATATATATTTTCATAAAGTCCAGCAAAAAAATTGTATATCTATCTATGGATAAGGATACGATATTCATTTTTTCCTCTGAAATTGAAGTGCAATAAGTTTACAGAGAACGAAGCGTTTGTGCTGACCCTGTAAGAACATCTCTCGTCTTCATTTTGTACTCGTCTACAAGATAAACTCGCAACGCCAACTCCAGAGTGAACTATGAGGTCGTTTATTAACTTTTTTTTCCGGTAACGAATGCAGGAAAAATTGAGACGAAAACAAACACGGGCGAAGAAGACGAAGAGAGAAAAAAAGAGAGATAATAAAAAAGAAATGTTTATAAAAACGGAAGGCATTATGGAGAATGGAGTTGTGGTGAGTTTAATATCTTGAGTTAAGAAGCCAACGAGCAGTGATTTGCATCACGAGGCCACGACTTCGCGTACAGTCGCAGGCTGCAAGCCGAGGCTGTGGACCTCGCAGCTTCCAGCTCCTGACTCGAAGTTATAACATTCAATTATGAACACAATGTTTATATTATTAATAATGAATAACATTTTTAAGCCTATATGTAGTGGCTGTCCAGGAAAACAGAGAGGGTTTGGAATTGAACGGGTTACATCAGCTGCTTGTTTATGCGGATGACGTGAATATGTTAGGAGAAAATCCAGCAACTATTAGGGAAAACACGGGAATTTTACTTGAAGTAAGTAAGGAGATATATTTGGAAATAAATCCCGAAAAGAAAAAGTATATATATATTTTTTATTTTATTGGGTTATTTTACGACGCTGTATCAACATCTAGGTTATTTAGCGTCTGAATGAAATAAAGGTGATAGGCCTAATGCCGGTGAAATGAGTCCGGGGACCAGCACCGAAAGTTACCCAGCATTTGCTCGTATTGGGTTGAGGGAAAACCCCGGAAAAAACCTCAACCAGGTAACTTGCCCCGACCGGGATTCGAACCCGGGCCACCTGGTTTCGCGGCCAGACGCGCTGATCGTTACTCCACAGGTGTGGACTGTTAGAAGAAAATCCAGAAACTATTAGGGAAAACACGAGAATTTTACTTGAAGCAAACAAGGAGATATGTTTGGAAGTAAATCCCGAAAAGACAAAGTAGGCCTATAAGATTATGTCTCGTGACCAGAACATAGTAAGAAATGGAAATATAAAAACTGCAAATTTATCCTTTGAAAAGGTTTAAAAATTCAAGTACCTTGGAGCAACAGTAACAAAATGTAAATGACACTAGGGAGGAAATTAAACGCTGAATAAATATGGGAAATGCCTGTTATTTTTCGGTTGAGAAGCTTTTATCATCCAGTTTACTATGCAAAAAGCTGAAAGAATTTATAAAACAGTTATATTACCGAAGGTAAGAACAGAAAAAGAAGGTCAATCATTTCGTCTAGAACGTGGAGTACGACAAGGTGACCCAATCTCTCCCAAACTCTTCACAAGCGTTTTGGAAAATGTATTCAGAAAAATGAACTGGAACAAGCAACAGGGAATAAACATAAACGGAAGACACCTAACAGACCTATGATTCGCGGACGACGTAGTCCTGTTCGCAAAAACACCAGAAGAACTACAGTCAATGCTCCAACAACTCTGTACACAAAGCAAAACCGCAGGTCTATCAATGAATGTGACAAAAACACAGCTGATGACAAACAGACAAGAAATCCCCATCCCAATTCACAGAACAACGCTATCATATGCAACGCAATACACATACCTAGGCCAACTAATTTCCTTTAAAGACAAGACTGGAAAAGAAATAAGAAGAAGAATATCCTTAGCTTGGAAATCCTTCTGGTCCCTCTAGTTCATACTTCTGGATAAGACAATCAGCAGAAGACTCAAATTCGAAGTACTACAAACCTGCGTCTACCCAACACTACTTTGTGGATGCCAAACATGGTCGACAACAAACAGACAGATGAATGCGCTAGAAATATTCCAAAGGAAAATGGAACTGAAGATATTGGGAATAACTATGAGAGAGAGAATTTCCAATGAGTCGCTGTCCCAAATGGCATCAACAACAAACGTCACACAAAGAGCAAACAAATTGAAGTGGAAGTGGGGAGGCCACATCGCGCGGATGAAAGACGAAAGATGGACATACAGAGCCACCATGTGGGACCCGCGCACAGGAGACCGGCACAGAGGCAGACCAAGGAAGAGGTGGGCAGACTTCTACACAACACAAGCAGGCCAGCAATGGTCCAGAATAGCAAGAAGCAGGGGAACATGGAGAACAATTGGAAGTCGACTACAAACGAAGACAGTGCCAGCCACAAACAACATCCCAAGTTGACTCAGTGAAAGTGCATTCAATATAATAAAAGTGTTAGTGAAATCAAATTAATCAAAGTGACAGCGAAATCAACTCCAACCAGACAAAGAAACACTAGACACAATCTGACGCGGAGTAGCTCACCGCGTTAGTGAAACAGAGCTATCCTCTAGCAGGAGGCCTTTGCCCTTCAAGGGACACATTAGGCTATTATTATTATTATTATTATTATTATTATTATTATTATTATTATTATTATATTACCGGTTGTTCTTTACGATTGTGAAACTTGGACTCTCACTTTGAGAGAGTAACAGAGGTTAAGGGTGTTTGAGAATAAGGTGCTTAGGAAAATATTTCAGGCTAAGAAGGTTGAAGTTACAGGAGAATTGAGAAAGTTACACAACGCAGACCACGTATTGTGGGTCCCTATCACCACGGCATGGCGCGTCCTCAGGTTGCGGATAGAGGAGACGGCCTCCAGATATGGAGGGTAGTTGCGAATATATTGAATAAGCAGTCGTGGACAGCCGATAAGGGGTGGTCCTCCAGCTTGGGGGTTGGGAGAATGGCTAAGAACCCATCACCGTAAAAAACAGCTTGTTACGAAACCTAACAGTAAGCCTCGGAATGGGACTGATTCTCCGGCACGACCACAGCAAAGGTATAGGGACTAATGGCGGGCTTATGTGAGGGCGCCAATGAACCTCCGGGTTCATTAAAAGCCAGTAAGTAAGTACACAAAGTAGAACTGCACACATTGAATTCTTCACCAGACATAATAATAACCCGTGGCGCTACAGCCCGTGAAGGGCCTAGACCGACCAGCCGGCTGCTGGTCTCACGCTCACATGCCGAAGCAGAGGTGTACGATCATCCAACCAGAATGGAGGTATCGTTCACCTGACATAATTAGGAACATTAAGTCGACGTTTGAGATGGGCAGGGCATGTAGTATGTATGGGCGAATCCAGAAATGCATATAGAGTGTTAGTTGGAGGGCCGGAGGGGAAAATACCTTTGGGGAGGCCGAGACGTAGATGGTAGGATAATATAAAAGTGGATTTGAGGGAGGTGGAATATAATGGTAGGGACTAGATTAATCTTGCTCAGGATAGGGACCAATGCCGGGCTTATGTGAGGGCGGCAATTAACCTCTTTAAAGGCCATTTGTAACTAAGTATACGTAGTGGCTAAGAAGAGAGTTTGATGCTTCTTGGAAGCCATGTCGCGGCTTCGAATCTTGTATGGGATGTTAGTCTTTATTTAATACACTACGTTGTCTTAGGTGGAAGCCGGAGTTGTGTCAGGATGATGGAAATATTTTGTAAACAGATTTGAAATTAGCTGAAAGATTTCACATGAATATCCGCCGTTAACGGAAAAAAGTTTATCACTTTTCATGCAGAATATTGCCCTCGGAGCAAAAACACTCTTTTGTTTAACTCGCTGTAAATCGGAAACCAGTAAAGATTTTGAGTTGCGACAAATTTTAAAAGGAATTCCTATTTATTCTCAACATTTCTCTCGCCTTGACCCTTTCATCTAAAGTGAAAAACAGAAAAGTCTGCAGCTGACCAACTTTTGTACGTGTAAGGCCCAATTGTATAAAACTCCCTGACTAAAGATCAACTTTAATCGAAGATCGGAAAGTGAACCGAGTTCAGACACTTCTTCTATTGTATAAAACTTTTCTGCGATCAAATTACCTAGGTTTAAATGCAATCTAAGTTCACGTGAAACGGACTTGGCAACATCTCATAAACAGGTGAAATATGTGATGCGCGCGGGCCATGTTGTACAGGTTTGTTCAGTGTTGCCAATTTAGCGACTTTAACTCTTTTTCAACGACAATTTCTTTTAACTTTTATATCGCCTAAATAGGGATTTAGCAACCTTTTTAGCACCCCATAATGACAAAATTTAATCTTTCTTTGTTGATAATAAGAAATCTAGAGACTTTCCAAGTACTTTTTGGCGACTTTCCGTACACTCTGTTGGAGACACTGGTTTGTTTTGTGCGTTGTAAATAATGACGGACAATAAGAAGAAGGTTGACTTTTCTCCACATTACTTTGTTATGATGTTTGATACTGCTAAACATAATAAAGCTTTATAAAACGACAATTTTCGTTTAGTAATACAGTTAATTGAAAATATATGAATGTACCTATCATATCCATTAATAATTAATGGTTGTTATAAACGTAATATAATAATAGGTTATGTTATTTGATACTGCTGAACACGATAAAACCTTATAAAATATAAGAATGTTTGTGTATTAAGGCAAGAAATTGAAAGAAATATATATAAATGTACCTAACATATCTATTAATATTAATAATAATGGTTATTCTTTTTTCACAATCTGCCACTCGTATATTTTAAACAGAAAAGAAATAACTGAATTTGGATCATCTAATTTAATCGGAGAAATTTCTTCAGTCAAAGTTGACTTTAGTTTAAGACAAATTAATCTCAAATTAGACTTTATACAACACAAAATTCCAAGTTCAGCTAGAACGAAGATCAATTTAACCTCTGTAAGATTAAATGGTTTATACAATTGGCCCTAAATGTTTTTTTTTAACAGATCGCTTCGAAGTTAATATATTTTCCTTACTTTTTTAAAAAAGATTGTGATTTTTAATTCTTTTATCTGCTTTCCTTAGACACTAATATTCCGGATATAAGTTATAGACAACATCTTTACTGTCTTCGTAATAACCAATTCTGGAATTTTGTTCGGCAGTGTTTAGTTTCTTAATTCTTTTCGTAAGAAATGTAGTGAGTTGATATATAATTTCATCGTTGAGCACTACAGTAAAAAGCTACACCCACAAATTCAATCATTTTTAGAACGATAAAAACAACAATGTACTCACCGAGATGAGGAAGCCACGCCTATGAAGAGGCAGCAGATGGGTGAGATGAAGGTGCCAAGATGTGTGCAATCTCCAGGAAACCAAACTGACAACCTGAAATAGGAAAATCAGTGATTATTAACCAAGTAACTGTCTCGCCCATATGTGAAAAGTAGACGTAGCGAAATCTCTTACGGTAACTATTACTAAAATCTATTCCTGAGTGCATTAATGTGCAAGTATGCGAATAGATATATGGATGGATGGATGGATGGACAGAGAAACAGAGGGATCGGTGGATGGATGGTAGGGTAGATAGTCAGACGAATGGATATAATAATAATAATAATAATAATAATAATAATAATAATAATAATAATAATAATGTTTTATTTTCGCTGGCAGAGTTAAGGCCATTAGGCCTTCTCTTCCACTCAACCAGCCCTTAATCGATACAATACATATTTAAATTACGAATATTTACACTACACTTAAAAGGTTCTCCAGCAATATTCTTCAGTTAAGTTTTAACGACTACTAGACTACATATTTATTTAAATTTAGATAAACCTATAAGGTAAAGTAGTAACTTAATTTATGAGCTAATTTAATTCAATCAATTATAATTAATTTGAGATTTGAGATGGCTAGTAAAATGATGAAAATTAATTTAATATAAGCTTACTAGAACTGTGTAACAGGGAGAAAAAAAAATATATATAAATCTAAAATATATTTCTATAATGAGAATATTAATGTAATTGTCATTAGAGGTTTTGTAAATCTAGGCTATTTAGAGAAATTAATGATAATAATAAGAATGGACAGATGTTAGTTTCATTATATGTAATAAATATTAATCAGCAATATTAATTTGTTAAGTAAGAATTTATGTAATTTTGACCTAAATGAAGTTATTGTCCAACAACCCCTTACATCACTGGATAGCGAGTTCCAATTTCTAGCAACTGAAACTGTATAAGATGAAGATATAGCCTATTTGTAGGTAAGTTGACGGTAGAAGATTACATGAAAAAGTAGATGAATAGATGGATAAATTGGTAGGTGGATGGATACTTATGGTGGATATAAACTTATAGATGGTCATATGGGTCGATAGACATATGATTCAATAAATTTATAGATAATTATATTAGTTGGATAGTTCAGTGGAAATATATGTTGACGGACGGAAGGATGAATTCATGGTCATATAAGTTGATAGACGAACGGACAGATTTATGGCGACATAGCTTGATAAATAGACAAACGAATTGATTTATGCCGGCATAGGTTGATAGACGAATGGATAGAATTATAGCAATATAGGTTGATAAATAGTCGCTACTCAGGCTTTTGACATCTTTGACGATCCTGCCCTATTGCAATTGTCATGCTTTCCATTTCCCTCCTCACGTTCATTTAGGCTTTCTCCTTTCAAAATCCTCTAATGCTTCTTAAAATTGAACGAACACAGTTTCTTCATCTCATCTCTCAATTTCCCTTGGAAAGAAGAGTTTTCGCTAACTTTTAAATGTTTCTCGTCCAATTTGCCCTTACAATAATAAATAAATAAATAAATAAATAAATAAATAAATAAATAAATAAGTAAATAAATAAGTAAATAAGTAAATAAATAAATAAATAAATAAATAAATAAATAAATAAATAAGTAAATAAATAAATAAATAAATACATAAATGAATAAATAAGTAAATAAATAAATAAATAAGTAAATAAATAAATATATATATATATATATAAATAAATAAATAAATAGATAAATAAATAAATAAATAAGTAAATAAATAAATAAATAAGTAAATAAGTAAATAAATAAATAAGTAAATGAATAAATAAATAAATAAGTAAATAAATAAATAAATAAATAAGTAAATAAATAAATAACTAAATAAATAAATAAGTAAATAAATAAATAAACAAGTAAATAAATAAATAAATAAATAAATAAATAAGTAAATAAATAAATAAATAGATAAATAAATAAATACATAAATAAATAAATAAATAAATAAATAAATAAGTAAATAAGCAAATAAATAGATAAATAAATAAATAAATACATAAATAGATACATAAATAAATAAATAAATAAATAAGTAAATAAGTAAATAAATAAATAAATAAGTAAATGAATAAATAAATAAATAAGTAAATAAATAAATAAATAAGTAAATAAATAAATAAATAAATAAGTAAATAAATAAATAAATAAATAAGTAAATAAATAAATAAATAAGTAAATAAATAAATAAATAAATAAGTAAATAAATAAATAAATAAATGAGTAAATAAATAAGTAAATAAATACATAAATAAATAAATAAATAGATAAATAAATAAATAAATAAGTAAATAAATAAATAAATAAGTAAATAAATAAATAAATAAGTAAATGAATAAATAAATAAATAAATAAGTAAATAAATAAATAAATAAGTAAATAAATAAATAAGTAAATAAATAAATAAGTAAATAAATAAATAAATAAATAAGTAAATAAATAAATAAATAAATAAATAAGTAAATAAATAAATAAATAAGTAAATAAATAAATAAATAGATAAATAAATAAATACATAAATAAATAAATAAATAAGTAAATAAGTAAATAAATAGATAAATAAATAAATAAATAAATGCATAAATAGATACATAAATAAATAAATAAGTAAATAAATAAATAAATAAGTAAATAAGTAAATAAATAAATAAATAAATAAATAAGTAAATGAATAAATAAATAAATAAATAAGTAAATAAATAAGTAAATAAATAAAT
Source organism: Periplaneta americana (assembly GCF_040183065.1). Lineage (NCBI taxonomy): Eukaryota > Metazoa > Arthropoda > Insecta > Blattodea > Blattidae > Periplaneta > Periplaneta americana. The sequence continues at coordinate 7,792,520 of NC_091120.1, forward strand.
AAGTAAATAAATAAATAAATAAATAAGTAAATAAATAAATAAATAAGTAAATAAAATAAATAAATAGATAAATAAATAAATACATAAATAAATAAATAAGTAAATAAGTAAATAAATAGATAAATAAATAAATAAATACATAAATAGATACATAAATAAATAAGTAAATAAATAAGTAAATAACAAAATAAATAAATACATAAATAAATAAATAGATACATAAATAGATAAATAGATAGATACATAGATAAATAGATAGATAAATGAATAAATGAATAAGTAAATAGATAAGTAAATAAGTAAATAGATAGATAAATAGTTAGATAAATGAATAAATGAATAAGTAAATAAATAAATAAGTAAAGAACTAAATAAATAGATAAATAAATACATAAATAGATACATAAATAAATAAATATATAGATAAATAGATAGGTAAATGAATAAATAAATAAATAGATAAATAAATAAATAAATAAGTAAATAAATAAATAGATAGATAAATAAATAGATAAATAAGTAAATAAATAAATAAGTAAATAAATAACTAAGTAAATAAGTAAGTAAATAAATAATTAAAGAAATAAGTAAATAATTAAATAAGTAAATAAATAAATAAGGAAATAAATAAATCAATAATTAAATGTTAATTAATTCATTCGAGTCATTTAGTCCATTCATTCGATTCATTAATTCCATACATTCATGTCAATCAATCAATCAATCAATCGTTCAATTCACTCACTTCATTCATACCTATCCATTCTCCTACACATCCGTCCATTAATCTATCTATCCATTCCACCTACCCATTAATTAATTAATTGATTCATTCATCCATCCATTCCATTCATCTATCCACCCACGTACCTACTCACCCATCCATCCACCTAGCTACCTGGGCAGAGAGAGATACCTGGCCGCTACCGCCACTGCGCCCATCATCGCTCTGGTGTGTGGTAGCCTTAAAAACTAGCTTTAGGTTTATGGCTGGAGGTATCGTGTCTCTGTCGAACTTACCGTTTCACTAAACCGTACAAATATATTCTAACACTATCACACTTTACACGTAGGTAATAGACAATTAAATATAGCACTGAATATAGCCTAGTGAAGAACGTTGATGGGGTAAGAAAGTCGTAGTCAATAATATAATTATAATTTTACATTAAATTAGCAAAATCGTATCGATTTAGTCAGTTAAGAATTACTAACTCAAATATAATTCACAAAATCTTTACAATGTATGACACTTAATTGGAAAGTAACCAAAACAAAATTACCTACGTATATATTTTGCTAGACGTGGATGTATTAACACATTTGTTTCTGAAAGTATTATTTTGTATGCTGATATGCAAAGAAAAGCTTCACAAATACTTGCAATTCTTTCACAGTTTAAACCTCATTTCCGAGTTGGACTAAATTGTATCGAAAGCCTATTAATTTGGTATGAATTCAATATTGTGATTCCATATAAATTGCTACATAATACAGATTCCAATGTGTTGAAATTATTTCTATAAAATGAAAATATTGTACATCGATAATGATGTTGAGTCTGAATAAATATTTCCTCTGGACATGTATTCCGGAGTAATGTATTACATTGTAATTATAAAAGTATGACGTGTGTAAATGGTGGAAGTTTTGAATTGGTTTGAATAATTGTTTCTCCCACCCCCAAATAATTATGCTTACCTCAACCCTTTGAATTAATAACGGAATAATAAGGGTCAGGCGGGTTTCAGTAATTACATATTTAATTTTTATAGGCCGGCAAATTAAAAACAAAAACTAATATAAATCACAGAATTTGTGAATAACACTCCAAGAATACATTATGAAACTAATTCAAAGCGATGGCGTAAACCGGTATCCCTGCAATCGGGAAAAAGGGATTTGAAAACTTTAATTGCATGAAACGATTAGGCTCTCAGCTGCGACGTATTGTGATATGTAGGTCTTTAAGGAATTTATATTGATGTATGAGTTTAATTTATACTAAATTAAAGCTCTCTTCGGATCTAATAATAATAATAATAATAATAATAATAATAATAATAATAATAATAATAATAATAATAATTTATTTGTGTAATCTGGCAGAGCTAAGGCCAGTAGGCCTTCTCTTCCGCCCAGCCAGACTCTAATTCTAACTGAATACAATAAATTGCTTACATAATTATTACATTAATATCTAAACCATAAGACAACATGAAAGTAAATAATGAAAGTTGGATAAGTAATGTTAGTGTGACAATAATAAACATTGGTAAGAAATAATAATAATAATAATAATAATAATAATAATAATAATAATAATAATAATAATAATATTAATATTAATGATAATAGTAATAATAATAATGAGATAATTTAGATATTTATCTGTGATATATATATATATATATATATAAAGGGTGCGTCAGAAAGAACGGATGGATTTCAAACTATCGATACGCAACGAGGAGAGAGATATAGTGAGGGGGATCACGACTGTTGGGTCAGCCATAGAATGCAGTTTCAGTTGAGAATATGGTGTTGGTCTGGTGTACAACGTGCTTTCATCGTAGAGACATTTTTGAAAAATGAAGAGTCTGTGATCGCCACTCAGGACTCATTTCGACATTGGATGTCACGCTAGGATTCCAACTCGGAATACAATTTTGCGGTGGGTGGCTTCATTTCGTATCACAGGTTCAACATTAAAGAAGAAATCACCTGGACGAAATTCTATTGCACTGAGATTGTCCGAGGCTACGGTAAGATCTCGCGCCCTGCGACTTCTTTCTTTGGGACCATTTGAAGGCGTAAGTTTGTAAACATCGATCACATACACTGGACGAACTGAAGACAGCGATTCGTGAAGAAATCGTGGCAATTGCACCAGCTATGACTGTGAAAGTGATGGCGAACATCAGAAAACGCCTCGATGCCTGTATTGAAAGCCAAGGACATCATATGGATAATGTTGTTTTCCATAAATAAACTGCATGTATTGGTGAATATGTTGATAACAATAAATTTTTGATTTGATGAATCTTTACAATTTTCTTGCCATGTGAAATCCATCCGTTCTTTCTGACGCACCCTGTATATAACCATTAAACATTGAGAAACCTGAAACAGCTATTATTGTTAACAAGAATTGTTAGAAAAATATTTCGTTAGCCTATTACGAGACGTACAGAAAATAAGTTTCCCAGTGGCATTTTAGAAAGAAAACACAATTTCATGAAAAGATTTATTGGAATACCATAATAGAAAACATGCTTTTAGAAAGTCAAAATGGATTTAGGAAAGGAAGATCTAGTGTCGAGTGTATATTCACCATAGATAGATAGATAGATGGATGGATGGATGGATGGATGGATGGATGGATGGATGGACGGATGGACGGATGGACGGATGGACGGATAGATAGATAGATAGATAGATAGATAGATAGATAGATAGATAGATAGATAGATAGATAGATAGATAGATAGATAGATAGATAGATAGATAGATAGATAGATAGATAGATAGATAGATAGATAGATAGATAGATAGATAGATAGATAGATAGATAGATAGATAGATAGATAGATAGATAGATAGATAGATAGATAGATAGATAGATAGATAGATAGATAGATAGATAGATAGATAGATAGATAGATAGATAGATAGATAGATAGATAGATAGATAGATAGATAGATAGATAGATAGATAGATAGATAGATAGATAGATAGATAGATAGATAGATAGATAGATAGATAGATAGATAGATAGATAGATAGATAGATAGATAGATAGATAGATAGATAGATAGATAGATAGATAGATAGATAGATAGATAGATAGATAGATAGATAGATAGATAGATAGATAGATAGATAGATAGATAGATAGATAGATAGATAGATAGATAGATAGATAGATAGATAGATAGATAGATAGATAGATAGATAGATAGATAGATAGATAGATAGATAGATAGATAGATAGATAGATAGATAGATAGATAGATAGATAGATAGATAGATAGATAGATAGATAGATAGATAGATAGATAGATAGATAGATAGATAGATAGATAGATAGATAGATAGATAGATAGATAGATAGATAGATAGATAGATAGATAGATAGATAGATAGATAGATAGATAGATAGATAGATAGATAGATAGATAGATAGATAGATAGATAGATAGATAGATAGATAGATAGATAGATAGATAGATAGATAGATAGATAGATAGATAGATAGATAGATAGATAGAACTTTATTGTCGATGGCATAATGTATGCATAGACATGGTCAAATATATACAATTACAATTTAATGTAAAATAAGTCAAATATAAAAAAAAATTATTCATTTCAACGGCCCATGCGTGCATCCTCAAGACTGTAGGGACACAATTTTATTAATTTCGTTTTTATATAATTCTTAAATTTCAGAGAATTTTTTGTATATTTGATGTCATCAGGCAAACTGTTGTATATTTTAATACCAAAGACCATATATGTTCTACTAGTGTTTGCAAGGTGGTGAACTGGAATAGTTAAACTATTTTTGTTACGAGTGTCGTAGGTATGGAAATCACAATTTTGATGAAAATCAGACAATCAAACAATAGAGAAACATAGAGAACATAATCTACATGATTTTTGTAGATTATGAAAAAGCATTTGACAATATTTGCAGAAACAAACTATGGATCATAATAAAATAAAAAGGTATTCCATAACATTTTATATCAGCAATTAAAAGTTTATACTTTCAGAATAAAATTGTAATTGGAACGACATCAATGGAAAGAAAGAATATAGTAGCAACGATAAAGAAAGGAGTAAGACAAGGGTGTCCACTTTCACCGTCACTTTTTAATTTGTATATTGACAAAATCATTATGGAATGGCAGATGGATTTAAAAGAACATTTTAAAATTAAAAAAAAAACTTAGCTACATTGCTCTTTGCGGACGATCAAGTTTTAATATCCAGTTCTGAAAACGGGGCACAGAGGGCTCTATTCCAATTAAATAATATAAGCAAAAGTTTTAACTTAAATATTTTAATTAACAAAACAAAAGTTTTTGTATTTAGAGGAGTAGATACATTAAGAGCCAAAATTGTCTTGAAAGGAAAAATTATTGAACAGACAAATTGTTTCAATAACCTTGGGTGCAACATTTCTTATATGAAGAATGAAGACATTCAAAATAAGATTAATAAATTCAGATATGTATGCGGTGTCATTAATAAGTCCCTAAAAATATTAGAAAAGAAACGAAAATTAAATGTTATAAGGTAACGACAGTGACAATGTTGCTTTATGGGTCTGAATTTTGGATCCTGGCTAAAAGAGAAGAAAGAAGAATAGAAGCAGCACAGATGAAATTTCTGAGATTTGTTGCAGGTTACACCACAGTCTAATATATACAGTCACGAAGCTTAAGTTGTGAGGTTGCTAAGAACAATAGACTGTGCCGGTACTATTTCGCATTGTCTGTAATGAGGCGATATTAGCTATCCTAGTGGTTAGCAACTATCTATGGATGCAAATTTACTACGTATTGAGCTTCGTGACTATATACAGGGTGTTTAAAAATACGGGGCATAATTTCAGGTATGTATTTCCCACATGTAGACAATCAAAATAGTTCATTACAACATGTATCCGGAAATGCTTCATTTCCGAGTTATGGCCTTCACAACATTGAAATTCACCGGAACGTTTTTCTTTCCGCAGGTCGTTGTCATTACAGAAGATGTTCAAAATGTCCACCTCCTGCTTGAATACAGACCTCACATCGATGGGCCGGTATCATTGGTGATCGATTAGTTGGACCCCATGTAGGCTACTTGTAAACAGACTTACGGGGCAGGCTTACACACACTTCCTGGAAAACACCATACCTCATGTTTTAGAAGACACTCCAGTGATCAATCGTCAACACATTCACTTCTTGCATGATGGCGCTCCTGCACACTTCAGACGTACGGCTCGCCGGTACTTGGATCGAAGGTTTCCTGATCGATGGATAGGTAGAGGTGGCCCAATTGCTTGGCCTCCACTCTCACCTGATCTGAACCCTCTCGATTTCTACTTGTGGGGTCATTTAAAATCATTGGTTTATTCGTCTCAGGTGCCTGATTTGGAATCCCTTCGGAATCGAATTGTGGCATGTTCTGAGGACATACGCAATACTCCTGGAGTTTGGAATCATGTTCGCAGGTCAATGAGACATCGATGTGAGGTCTGTATTCAAGCAGGAGGTGGACATTTTGAACATCTTCTGTAATGACAACGACCTGCGGAAAGAAAAACGTTCCGGTGAATTTCAATGTTGTGAAGGCCATAACTCGGAAATGAAGCATTTTCGGACACATGTTGTAATGAACTATTTTGATTGTCTACATGTGGGAAATACATACCTGAAATTATGCCCCGTATTTTTGAAACACCCTGTATACTAGACTGTGGTTATACCTTAATGGATAGGAAAAGAAGTGAAGATATATGGGGGGAACTAAGCATTTTAAAAATAATAGAAAGAATAAAACAATATAGAAAAGATTGGAAACAACATATAAAAAGAATGGAACGAAACTACATACCAAAACTGATGATAAACTACAAACCATTAGGTAGAAGAAATGTTGGTAGACCAAAAACAAGATGGGCTCAACAGTGTTAAACATGAGACCGGAAGAAGCCTTCTAAGGCTTAATCCATGATTTTTTTTATTTTATTGGGTTATTTTACGACGCTGTATCAACATATAGGTTATTTAGCGTCTGAATGAAATGAAGATGATAATGCCGGTGGAATGAGTCCGGGGTCCAACATCGAAAGTTACCCAGCATTTTCTCATATTGGGTTGAGGGAAAACCCCGGAAAAAACCTCAACCAGATAACTTGCCCCGACCGGGAATCGAACCCGGGCCACCTGGTTTCGCGGCTAGACGCGCTAACCGTTACTCCACAGGTGTGGACTTAATCCATGATGATGATGATGATGATGAGGATTATTATTATTATTATTATTATTATTATTATTATTATTATTATATAAAATGGATTTAAGGGAGGTGGGATATGATGATAGAGACTGGATTAATCTTGCTCAGGATAGGGACCGATGGCGGGCTTATGTGAGGGCGGCAATGAACCTCCGGGTTCCTTGAAAGCCAGTAAGTAAGTAAGTATTATTATTATTTATTTGAACAGATACAGTAATGGTTCAGCTTTTTTTTTTCAGTATATTCCCTACCGGAAATGAGACATTTGTCATACCGTGGGATCAACTTTTGTATCTCTGTGTCGTAGAGGTCTGCCACCTGGGATCGGAACAAGTAGGCTATGTGACAGTCGTCTGCACCTCTCTGTTACTATGGAAATGCTGCCGGACAGGAATTTCTTGAAGTGTAAGAAACGATGATAATTGCTCCGCCACATACAGCTCGATGCACAACAGATCTGTAGGAGTTCCGCGGGGAGGTGCTTCAACATCCCTCCTACAGCCCGGATCTCATTTCCAGCGACTATGATATACCTATTGTATGATTGAAGACCTAATATGCTAAACGTGCTAAGTGCCAATTTTTTAATTACTTGTTATTCAATCTAAGGGAGGAACATCCATGTGAGAATATCATACTAAATTTTCTTTGTCGTATCTCAACTGTAAATAACTTATTCGTGCGCCAAAAGACAGTGTTGTAGGTATCTCAACATGCATTGTGCAGTGTGTTTTTCATCTATATCTCAGAAAGTTGTTTTTGGCACTTAGCACATTTAGAATGTTAGGTCCTAAATTGTTCAGTCTTATAGATTTTAATATGATGAAGGATGGGTGGAGCGGAGAAAAATTCTCTCCGGCACCGGGATTTGAACCCAGGTCTTCAGCTCTACGTGCTGACGCTCTATGCACTAAGCCACACCGGATTCCCATTATGATAACGAACGATTGAAAGAATTTTAGTTTTGTCCTTTAAATATGCAGAAATTTGAGCACAACAAATACAACTTCTCGTTCTGCAAAGAAATTTTAGAATGACTATTACACTTTTACTACGTCACACTACTTTCGACCATTAAAACGGTACGAAAGGACGTCTTTCAACCAATCATGGCTGCTTATCGCACAATTTTATCGCGTCCCTAGCATTTGTTTAATTTTATCGCGTCCCTAGCATTTGTTTACTTTTATCGCGTCCCTAGCATTTGTTTCTTTGTTTGCCAACATTTCACACTGCGCTAGTCTGGACGTCAAAAAAAAAAAAAATATATATATATATATGTATGTATATATATATATATATATATATATATATGTATATATAAAATTACAAACCACTCCAGTCGATGCACAGCAGTTTCAAATATGACTCGCATTGGCATTCAGGAACAAGAATTAATAAAAATCACCGATCATACCTATGCATCTTCTGAAATCCTATTTACAAATAAATGAAGAGCACCATTCGGAAATCCTGAATAAGTTGAATACACCATGTAGGCCTAAATCAACGAGTTCCACTTCTATTACGCACACGTCCAATATAACATCAATTGAACCACCAACCACATTCAAATTTTAAAATTGTACATTCAATAATTATTCCTTTTAAAATTATTCATGTTTATTTTTTATGTCATCGTCGTTAATCAAAACTTTTCTAACATTTGTGTTTATTATTTAGGTTATGTTATAGCTTCTGCTATATGATATTACGGATAGTCACGTATCAGAGATTGTTTAATATTAAGATTTATTGAAAATCATCTGTCAAGTGGCGTTGATTACTGGGATTCGGATAATTGAAGTGGAATGCAACTGTTTTAATAAAAATGAAACTGAATCAACAAAGCCTTCTTGACTAGTAACACTGTCATAGTGATATAGATCGATAACTTCTCGACGAGAAGATCATAACTCACTACTGCCATCTAGCATGCATCTAGCGTAATATTTGTAATGTTGAGATGGTACAATAATACATTTGAAGACAGTTGTATTTTCGTAAGTCAATTAATATTTTATTGTATTGGAGTACTTCGTTACTTTTAATCTTTATATATTTTCTTCTAATCGTGTAATAGTCAATTAAATCCCACTCGAGTTTTGATTTTCTCTAGATAAATCAAAACCTCTAGTGAGATTACTGTTGATAATTTTGTTGGCATCAGATTTCTGCATATTTAAAGAACAAAACTGAAATTCTTTCAATCATTTATTATCATAATACACTGCTCTCTTAAATTGACTGAGCTTATTGGGAATTAAATCAATGGCTTTCTCAAAACACACTATGGAATATTTCATATAAAACAATTTTTATCTCGAAAGGAAGCAAAATTGTATTAAACTTTTTGTTTTGAATATCTCAAATATTAAGGTATATGTATGTACACCTTTACATACAAAAAATTTTGTTTTGTATAATTTTGCTCTGTAAAATTTTTATACAATTGAGAATGGTACCAGAAAGAGAATGAAGTGAACAGATCCCTTGGAATTATGTCTAAATTGTTTTTAAAAATTTTGTTTATAATTTTGACATGCAACTTGAAACATGATAGCTCATGCAGTTTTTAAGATAGAGCCACAGTTTTTTCACTCCTTTATAGCTAAAACTATTCTTTAGTGCCTGACATATAGCTATTTTTTATTTTTATTTACATTAATTAAATATTACCATATATGTAACTTACAATAATATTTTATGTTGCATTAATCATGTAAAAAAAATCCATAGATAATTATTAATTACATTAATGTTATTTTACTCATTGTCAGGCATTGGGGGATATTTCAAGCTTCAAAATGACACCAATACCTTCTTTTGTATCATTATATTTGACTGAGATATTATGTTTGAAAGAATTAAATATTCTAAAATTACTATTTACAGGAAATAAGCCACAAACTTTCAGAGCCTAGAAGACTCCATCATCATATGTCACCCCTTAAGCAGCTTCATGTCGGTCCAGTTTCAGCTTCTTTCTGCCTCTCAAATACCTCCGCCTTGTTTTAACTTCAGGTGTTGAATGTTTTTTTTTTGGCATTTTTGTCCCTATTTCCATTTAAGCAACAAATCCTGCGATGGTGTTTGTCCCAGGGTTTATGCCCATCCTCCTCAGAATTGTAATTTCTACTTTTTGACTCTTATTAAAATGACGTATAACATCATTGACACACAAATTTACAGTTTTATGACTAACAGTAAAAGATTATAAATTACTTCATTATGTAAAAAATTTTTTCAATCTAATGATCATGCCCAGATATCTATGCATCTATTTCGGGACTAGAAAGAAGTTTATTTTACAAGCAATGCTGGACGAGGGGATTGACTGCTACGAAGATCACTCCAAAAGTAAGTGACCGTGGCTGATGACGGAGCATTTTGGAAAATGGGACTTATCTGAAAAACCATAAGGCATAAATCGAAAATTCTTATATCAAATTAAAGAGGAGAAAATGCTCTATTAAAATAGTTATATTTTGAAAATTCTAATTTTTAATCATTTTTTGCGTTTTGTGGGTGTACATATTACCTTAACCTCCTGGAACTGATACCATTACTTAGGTTCACTTTGTCTATACATGTTTTATGTATATGTATGCTATGTCTTGTATTGTAGCTTATGATATTCGAACAATATATGTGTTCAGTGCATAATGTGGCTAGTTATATGTAATTTTATTGCAAAAAGGGAGTAGCTCCACTACTTGTTTATATATTACTTGCCAAAATAGCTATTTATAATAAATGTGTCAGTGATAAAATGAAACTCCTAGGTACCTAGGACAAACTCTGAAGAAAGAAAGAAACTCAGTTAAAATTTGGATTTTTGTATTGTTTTTTTTTTTTGTTTTCCAGAACTTCGTACATGTGGAGCTACCTCCTTTTTGCAGAGAGCCCTTCAATTGGACATGCATGATGATTTAATTTCTCGTGTTAATGTGTCATTATTTTCAGCAACATTGCCTCACTCAAAATAAAGAATTCAATGGCTAATGGAACGATAAATGACAGTCCATTAAATGTCACTGCAATGCTCTACAATTTACTGACATACCGATAATATCCTTAGAGATTCGTTACAAAACGAAAGAATAGGTTATTTATTTAGTCTTTTTGTTATAACTCACCATTTGGATTCAGTTTCTTTTTTCTTATTCACAAAATGGTAGAAAATATTTATACAGTTTCCGTGTAACCGTTCTCGATGCTAGACTAATATTTAATTACACTGGTCAACAAAATTAAACATATATTTTGTTAAAAGACAAATAATGGGCAATTATTATAGTTTTTCGTGCTGATTTCAAATCTGTTTTCAAAAGTTTTCTATTACCCAGGATTTTTTAGTAATTATTTGAAATAAAACCTTTCTAGTATTGATACCTTGTAATATTTTACCTAAAATCATAATATTTCTCTTTTCTATATTCTAACCACGACGTAAATACCAGATCACTTATCTGTGGCACGCTAAGTATACCTCTTCATTGAACATCTCGTTATTCATCATCTTTTACAGTATCCACCTCGCGACAATGGAATTCCCTGTCACAAAGCTTTAGGGGCTGCAAGACAATAAACACCTTTAAAAACAGCTTAAAAGATAACCTTCTTAGCATTTCACTCCAATCATACTGACTTAAACTATCACTGTCTACATTGTTACTCCTTCCTTTAGACATGCATCCTGATAGTGCTGTATTTTCAAAATTGTCTCATAATAATCTCTTCCTATTATCTAACATTATTTGAAATATATTAAAATTCTATGTATTTTACCTTAATTCTGCTACATAGTTTGTATTTCAGTGTTTAATTAATAGTTCATAATATTTTGTTGTTTAATTCGTAAATAACTCTTGTATACATGTAGGCTAACTCTTATCTAAATCAAATTGTTGAATTCTTTGTAAGTTGATACATATGTATGTATACTTTTTGCTGCTTGAGTGGAAGAGAAGGCCTTACGGCCTTAACTCTGCCAGCTAAAATAAATCATTATCATTATTATTATCATTATTATTATTATTATTATTATTATTATTATTATTATTATTATTATTATTTTCTTATCTAAAATGAGTGCGAAATAGATATTAGGCTACACATTACTTGAGAAACACCCCTTTTGAGTGTTCAGCAGTACTCTGCCAGAAATTTGGGCTCCATTTTTTCTGGTATCGCATCTCCATTTCAGAAAAATCCTTATTAAAACACTTCCCACTTTCGTGGTTCACTACCCGAAGGTTTTGAGGAAAGAAAAATTAGACGAGAATCCAACAAGTTATTTTGAGAGACATATTACATCCCATGACGTTGTAGTTCTGAATCAGCTCGCTGACAAGATCTCTGTGATCTCCTGATCTGTGGTTCTTAGAAAGTAACAATCTGTTGAATGACTCTTACAAGGGAAGGGTTTCGGCTCGAACAGGAATTTTTGGTTAAAAATTTGTACAGAGACTTACCTCACAATGGTGATGAAGACCCTAAAAGCATTCATTTGTGTAACTCTCCGTTTGGTTGGTATTGGTCAATACACTTCTTTAAAAATGTACATGAGGATTCTCTATAAAATGCATGAAACAGCATGGAGCAGAACAATAAGCACAACACGCAGAAGCAACACCTGAACAATCTTCTGAACCACACTCCAGTGCTGAAAAATCAAATGCCACCTGAATTACATTTTTGAAGTCCGGGACTTGTTCAGGATTCACGTAACCAGCTGACTGCCAGGAATACTGAAGCATAGGGCGGAATATACTGGAGCAGACAACTGGTTATGAATAACAGAGTGCATTTTCATTATAAACACTCGATTTCCCAAGTTAAGTTCTGGATTCTCAGCAAGAGTCCTTATGCAATCTGTTATCCTCCGAGCATATATTTTGTATTGTCTAAGGAAATAGATAACCAGAGGCTGGATATATTTAGCTTTTAGGTGGAATGATCATACATTCCAAGTCCTAGCCTTGGAATGATTAATTTATTAAGGTCGTCTCCTTGTGCGCATTCAATGACTCACACAACAGTGTATATTTTTTATTAGCTGCAATATTTTCGGACAGAAAGTTGGAAAAAATGTTCTTAAATGGGCTTTTGACATTTTACCACTCGCACTAGCTTCTAGACTAGGCTAGGCTTACGGGTAAGGTGTCCCATCCCCTTAACTTGTGCAGTGCTCTCCCCACCCCTCAACTTGTACAGTGCTCTAACAGACAAACCACACATTACACAAACGAATGCTTTTGGGAGCTTCACAGAGATATAAAGATTGGCCTATATACAAATTTTGGATACGAAATTCCTGTTCGAGCCCAAGCCCTTCCCTTGTTAGATTCCCGACATATCATTGGAACTGGAAAAGGCATATGACGAGATACTTATAGCCACCCAGTTAATAGAATCACATGGAGCACAGCAGATTTCATGGGCTCAGTTTCTGTCCTCATTTATTTTGCAAACAAAATAACACTCGTAAGCTCTTTTAACTAGTGTACCGTAATAAAGTTCGCCTGTGTGTTTTCAAAGTTAACTAACCACAAACGTAACAAGAATTGTTTATGTGATTTACACAGTATTTCGAGATATGTTTCACTTTATAAGATCCTTTTACCACACTTAAAATTAGGACAAAGAAAATACAGAATACACTGGTCAACAAAATTAAACATATTGATTGCTAAAAAATAAAGAATGTGTGATTATTATAGGATTTGTCGTGCTGACTTCAGATCTGTTTTCAAAATTTTTCTATTACGCAGGGTTTTTGAGTAATTATATGGAATGTACTTCAGACTTTTCTAATATTAATACCTTGTAACATTTTACCTAAAATCATATTTATTTAGCTAACATGTGTGTGAAATAGATTTTAGACTATACTTGGTTTAGAAACATCTCTTTTGAGTGTCCAGCTGTAGTCTGACAGAATATTTGGACTCCATTTTTCCTGGTAGCGTCTTTCCATATCAGAAAAATCCTTATGACAACGCACCCCATTTTCGTCGTTCACTACCCGAAGGTTTTGAGGAAGGCAAAAATAGATGAGCATCCAAGAATTTATTTTGAGAGATACATGACACCCCATCACGTTATAGTTCTGAATCAGTTCGTTGACAAATTCTCTGTAATCTTGTGATCTGTGTTTCCTAGAAAGTAATAGTATGTTGAATGATTCTTAGGTTCCCGACATATCATTGGAACTGGAAAAGGCATATGACGGGATCCTTTTAGCCAACTAGTTAGGCTAATAGAATTACATGGAGCACAACAGATTTCAGGGGCCCAGTTCCTGTTCTCATCTATTTTGTAATCAAAAGAACACTCGTAAGCTCTTTTAACTATTGTAGTAAAATTCACCTGTGTGCTTTCAAAGTTAACTAACCACAAATGTAACAAACATTTTTTATGTGATTTACATACTTTTTCGAGATATGGTTCACTTTATAAGCAGGCTTCGAGACTTTGGACCCGATACAATAAGTTTACTGTGCATGCACTATAGATTGTTGACTCGCTGCAGGTAGACAGAGATGTGTTGAGGTAACAACGTTGCTATTTAGAGTACAGTACGGTTGTATGGGGAAACACACATATGTACATTCTGAAAGTAAATATGCATTACACAATGACAATGTCAAAAGAATGTGAAAAGCATTTATTCTCCTGTCTTTTATAAGCATTTGTGTTTAATTATACACAGTGTTAATGGAGGAAATAAACATGTGGCAATTTTAATTTTTTTCATTTATCCTATTGGTCGTCTTAGGAAGTGCAGTTTCAGTACCGAATTGCAGTGTACTACAAGATACATTCTCAGTGTCTCAAACGTAAATCTTTTTCGGTTATCTGCCAAAGTTTGTACTGTAGAAAGCTGCGCTCTACGTGCATGATGTGATAGGAGCAAAACGAAAAAACCTAACATCATTGCAGTCTCTAAGAGACAGTCCTTTATTCTCGGGTGACTCTACGTCCACTAATTTGCTGTTTATGTTACACAATGCTCCATATCCGTTATTTTTACATAAAATTGATTTCCACTTGTTTTACACGTTCAGTAACCAGTGTACTTGGTGTCTCATTAATTCTCTGTCATTTCCTCGATTTGAGGGCTTCCGGCATCTCTTGCCCTGACTTTTCTAACCGTGTAATAGTTTCAGATACAGTTTGACATTAGGTTTGTATGAAAACCAAATTATTCGTCAGAACCTTCAAATTCAGAGCGTTTTCCTTTGCGTATTTGTTGTCATTCATTCTACAGTACCCCCACCCACTGTACGCTTTACCACTATACTCAGTACGCCGTTATGCGGATTTACCACTGAACTGCTCTATCGGGTCCGAAGTCTCGAAGCCTGTTTATAAGATACTTTTACCATGCTTAAAATTAGGACAAAGAAAACACAGGTTATGAAACCTGTTTCATGTAAGTTCCAACTCAACTGAGTTAATACTAACTTTTACATCCTAATGAGAATAAAATTCGTTTTTTATGAATTCTGACTTCACAGGAAACAATTATGTAAAGCTATATTATTAAAGCAATAAAATAAAATATTTGAAATATTTAATTTCCATTAGGATGTTAAGGATTGTATAATATAGTAATAAAAATAAATCAATTTTTCTAAAATTACAAAACAAAAAAAATGGTGGGTGATAGAAAAATTCTGACTTCATTTTTGTAATCAGCAGATGACATTACATAATAAATAGCTTAACTTGTACATTTAACAAAATGATTGTTGACCAGTAATATGAAACTTGTTTCATGAATGCAAGTTCCAACTCAACTCAGAATTAATACCAACTCTCATAGTCGTATGAGAAATAAATTCATTGTTATGGATTTTTAATTTCACAGGTATCAATGATCTAAAGTTATAGGTCAATTGTTAAATATATTTGAAATATTTTCTTTCCATTAGCATGCTTAAGGACGTGTAGTATACTGGGTGTTCATTTCAAAGTGTGTCATGACGTCACTGTTGTTGGGTCACCGATTTGAAGCGAGTTTCAGTTTATATGTCAGAGAAGTTGCCTATTATTTAAGGCGTTCTTCAATCTGAACTTGAGAATGTGTACGGTATAACTTGAACGTCGTAGCAACAGATGGCGGCCTGTACGGACTGTGTGCTACCATAACCTCTTTCGAACTGTGTTTTGCGCCGGTAAGTCGTACGCAGGGTATTTGTTATCATCGGTTGCGTATGGTAACATTCCACAACACAAATCAAATGCTCCGTGTCCATGTTGACCGTCGAAGTTAATGTCAACAAATACGTAAGTAATCGTCTTAACCCTCTCTCCATATCTCGACAGTACGTATTTCCAAACAGTTCACATTCCTGCCACTACCGGCGTTACCGTACGTATCGGCACGTACTCTTCAGAATGAACGCCGTACTTGCTAGCCAACTTCTCTGCCTGTTAGATTATACACCTGAGCTGCGGAAGTGTAGGAAGATTGAATTCTCTAGGCTCATCAGCTAGCCACATGACGGCATGCAGCGAGCCAAGACACATTTTGAACTGAACACCCAGTAGTAATAAAAATAAACATCAGTTTTCTAAAATTACAAAAAAAAAAAAAATGTGGGTGGTGGAAAAATTCTGACTTCATTTTTGGAATCAGCAGATGAAATTACGTAAGAAACAGCAGAAATTTTACATTTAACAGAATCACTGTTGACCAGTGTATTGAAGCACGGTAGTCAGAAGTGCAAACCACGTTTTCGTTTGGCAACTATTCACGAAATTATCTAATCACCATTGCATGCTGGGTATAGTTTGTTCCTAGTGATGGAGGAAATGAATTAAATACCGATATATTGATATTGCAATATATTGCAAATCTAATTTCGATAAACCATATATATATCGCAGAAAATGTATCGATATATCGAAAGATTATCGATATATCGCTATTCCGTAAGCAAATTGCATTTTCAGGCGTACATTTACTGTATTACAATAACATTACTTAACTTTT
The DNA here is from genome assembly GCF_040183065.1 of Periplaneta americana. Classification (NCBI taxonomy): domain Eukaryota; kingdom Metazoa; phylum Arthropoda; class Insecta; order Blattodea; family Blattidae; genus Periplaneta; species Periplaneta americana. Next base: position 7,809,547 of record NC_091120.1, read on the forward strand.
AATATTCCTTTTTACCATTGAAATTACATCATAACAGTCAAAAGCATAAATGTAAAATTGTAACAATAAACAATACATTTTCAATACCATAATGATGTAGGTCCTAACCTAAATCAAAATTATGGTGGAGGCAAGGGAGCTTAAATGATATAGTGGGAAAGAGTTAAGTGAACTCTACATGGTTGAGTATTTGATATTGGAACACAATTCAATTATTCTAAAGTTATAAAGGATTGAGTCCAGGCCACAGATATAATTCTACCTAACGACGTAATCATTTTTAAATGTAAGTAAACTGAACTTGTAATTTATTTTAAATGTAAGTAAACCGTACTTAGAATGTTACAAGTTTCAACAAACTTTACAGTTGATTTGAGTTCCCATTGCAAGATATTGTTACACTCCAACATTCCAAACAACAATGGTGATTATTATTATTGTAATAATAATTATTATTATATATAATATATTTATAATCATTCAATAAGAATGCTTGGTTTAATAAGGTCTATAACCTATTCTTTTTCTACTCCTGAGTCACTATTAATTCTATACTTTACTTTGGTTCGCTCTAAACTTGAATATGCATCTGTAGCCTGGAATTCCATTACTTCAACCGATTCGGTTAAATTGGAAAATATTCAAAGAAAATTTATTTCCTTATGTGCTTTTCGATTTATACCCAATTCCACTGACTTTAACTATGATATTACCTGTAAATATTTTAACTGTTGTAGCCTTTATGCTAGACGTCTAAATCTTGATTATCAATTTTTTTGCAAAGTTATCAAGGGTGATATTGATTGTGAGTCTATCATAAACAATATCAGCCTTCGTATTCCTATAAAAGGTTTAAGATTTCAAAAAAAAATTTATAACCGAAATTCAAAATCACTTTCTCCAGTCTGTAGATGCATAAAATATGCCAATTTGCATGGGCACAATTTAGATCCTTTTAAGGTTTAGTTTCGTTTTGATTATTAGTTTTTACTGTTTTGTATTCATGTATGTTTTTGTTATTTAAGATATTATTTATTTTTGTTTTGCACCTTTGTATCTTCTGTTTGTGTATTGTGCTGAACTATAATTGGCCTCTGGCTGTTGTTCAGCACACAAATATTAATAATAATAAATTAAATAAATTTATTATTATTATTATTATTATTATTATTATTATTATTATTATTATTATTATTATAGGGATAGAATTTTTATGCACTAAAAGATACAATAAGAAAACAGAATGTCAGCACTAGGTTGTGCATAGAAATCATAGACGTAAACAAATGTCACATCGGTATTAAATTCTTGTTTCTCTTTCAATTTCAGAATATAGAAATAAAAGTTTTGATACCCGTTTTGAGGTCAGACGGTTCCCTTTCAGGTTGGGAGTTGCTCTCCTGCCTTGAAGAACATTAATAACATTAAAACAGCAGTAAATAAACCTCCCATCTGTCTCACGTTCGCATACGCTGCATTTTAAATTTAGTGCTGCATATTAAATAGTTTGAATTCGAATTCAAATCCAGGCAATTAGAACAAGGTATTGAGTGAGGTTGCACAACTATGTAACTGTCCACTTCCAGTAGCGCCATCTCTCGGGAATTAACGGAGTTGTCTAGTGTGGATTTTGTTGTTGTTGATAAGGACAATAATTCCACAAAAAATCGATAAATTTATGAGAAACCCGATATGTTACACGATATATTGAATCAAAATTTCGATATCGATATATCGTTATATCGAAACGAAAATATCGGTATTTCGTAAAAACTGGTATATCGTTCCCATCTCTAGTTATTCCTTAAAATTCAGAAGATGCAGAAAAAGAATGCTAAATTTCAGATTCAGTTCTGTCGAACAGCGGAACTAGGTCTAGTTTTTTATTTAGTTGTCGCATCGAAGTTACACAGTTGTAGTCGACATTCAAGAGGCCGTGTTAAGTGGTGTACAGGAACGACGCCGCCCTCGATGTCCCGGGGGATCGCTAGACGCTAATGTAGTAACAAGCTTCACATGACTTGATACTCACTCTCATGGGGGCCATGTAAATTCTCTCTCGCTCTCTCTGCCCTGTGTTATAAAGGGGCTAAAACTTCTCCTAAGTTAAGGACTGCACCCTGTTACGTATTATTACAAGAACGGTAAAAGACTGCAGATGTAGGGTGAAGGGTAGAATAAACTTGCGCACTTATCACAAAAAATGCAGACAAAATCGTCACAGTTTTATCTCAACATAAACGTTAAACAACAAATTTTCAGTTTAAACCTGATTAAAATAAAATTATTAACCCGGTGGGGTGGAGGTATTTATCATCCTAGTCAGCTATTTCCTTGACACCTAACTGACATGAAGCAGAAACTTGAAATACAGGGTTAGTACAAAAGAAATAGACACTTTCAATGTTTTATAAATATAAAACTATTAAAGTTATCAGAAATCAATTTACACCAGCGGTGGCGAAAATGCGACTCACGAGCATATTGTGACTCGCAATGATAGCTGTGCTTTCTACCTCCCACAACCCCCACCCTCTCACTCGCTGGAGTCAAACTCCGTTCCATTTGTATTTGTCTCCGATCTGCGAGTGGCGTATCGTCGCAATGTCTCTCTCGAAACCATGTACCTCTACAAAAACGAAAGTTTCAAGTAGGATGGGAGGAAGCATTTTTTTTTTTGTGCGAGATCGTGTGTATTTGCTTGGTTTCCGCACAAAACCAACCCGCGGCAAGTCTAAAATTCCACATTCAGTATTCCCAACCTAACACGCATAACAATTTCCCTCTTCTTACCGCTTAAGCGCGACATTCATTTTACTGCTTTAGGCTTTTAACATATTATTTTTAGAGACGTTCAATATAGTAACAATTATAAATTGGAAACTTACCACTGCAATTTCACCTAAATTGCACTCTTAATTATTATTTTTAAATATTTGCAGAAATTAAGTAAACTCTACAACTCCACTAAAGTTACTGCATTTCGTGATGCAAGTAACGTTAAGGAAGCAGTTTGTTTTAAGTTCGCATTTATAGACTGGGGGAAAAAAAAGACAGACGTATATCACGGCCTGCTGGAGTATAGTAAACACAGAAAACATTTTAAAGCAACAATGTTGAAGATAGATATTTTTGTTTTCCAAAATTGCCGTCATTGAACAGAAATCAAGATGGAGATTTCATTGCAACTAATTACAAATTCCTCTTTCAGGTATGTAATAAACGAACTTCGCACAAAATAATGTACGATACACGAGCGGTATGTTTTCTTTCAATTCTCGGAAATTAAAAAAGCTCAACTACGTTTCGCTTTTTCAAACTTTTCCTCGAACATGAAAACTTCAACATACCGCTCTTGTAACGCATATTACTATTTTGCTGCCAATATGATGAGAATATTAAATGTATGATTTGTTCACAAGTATTACGAGAAAACGGTTGTATAACATAAAACGGCATTATACTGCATGTTACTGATGAAACATTAAAAGGTTAAGTGTTATTATTATTATTATTATTATTATTATTATTATTATTATTATTATTATTATTATTATTATTATCTCTGTACATCCATCCTTTTTCAGCAGATGTACGAATAATGCGGTTAGATCTTCAATTTAAACTCACAGATTTACACTGTGATGTTAAATGAAAGCTAGATGTAAGGACTTGACAAATGTTGAACTTTTCAAATCTTTGCCAAAAATAAATATCCTAAGCTTCGTTCTTTCGCTTTCTCTTTTGAGACCATGCTCGCTACAACTTACGTTTTTGAAAATAAGTTTATTTTCAACAATGAAAATAGTAAAAACCAAATTTAGATCACGACTGACAGACAAATACCTTCGTGATCAACTACGACTGGCAGTAAATGACATCATTCCTGATTTTGAAACTCTGTCGCAGAGATATTCTGAAGACAGTTAATTTTAGGTTGTGATAATGTGTCCTATGTTTCATTCTTCATTTCTTTCTTCGTTACACGTACTAAACATTAGTTTGTAACCGTGTAGTGTATAAAATTATATTTAAGTGCTTGACGTAAGGAAAATGAAAATCCGTTAATAAGTCAGACAGTTACTTAACTTCCCCTTCGGGTGTCCGCCTCTCTCCATAGGTGCTATGCACATTGCAGGTTACACAGTGGCTCGGCGGACGATGATGTTTTCGCCACGGCTGACTTACACTGTTTTATAAAGTAATTCTTTAAGTTTACTTTGTGAACTCACAAATGTTGAATATGTGTCACACGGCTAAGAGATAGTCCAGTTCATCCAAAACCCGGTGTAACATACCTGCATCGACTCTAGCCACAACAAACGTGATGCGTTGTTTTAACTCATGTAAATAATTAGGGAAAGTAAACATTGTGCTTCACACTTCCCCAAAGAAAAAAATCGCACGGTGTGAGATCGGGGCTCCTTGCTGGTTACCGTGAGGTTTTCGTCTGTTGTATGGCCAATCCAGAGCTGTGGAAGTGTTTCATCTAGATAGTTTACACCCTGGTGCCAGATGGAGTTCCTTTCTTCTTAATGCTGTTGAGGAAGTTTCTCCATCTCCTGTAACTTCATCCCTCTTAGCCCCAAATATTTTCCTAAGAACCTTATTCTCAAAAACCCTTAATCTCTGTTCCTCTCTCAAAGTGATAGTCCAAGTTCCACAACCATACAGAACAACCGGTAATATAACTGTTTTATAAATTCTCACTTTCAGCTTTTTTGACAACAGACTACATGACAAATGCTTCTCAACCAAATAGTAATAGGCATTTCAAATGTTTTTTTTTTGCGTTTAATTTCCTCCCGAGTATCATCTGTTACTGATGCTCCAAAAACTTAAATACAAAATAATTTAAAAGCAAATAAATAGGCAAGGATAAAACTCATTAGACAAATCTTAAAACAAAAATCGGACTTAAATAAAAAAATTAAGATTATTTACAATAAAAAAGTAAAAGCCGAATTTCTCCATACATTTTAACCAACTCAAAGATATTTCAATTTTTGCACCTCTTCAAAGCATAAACTTCAAATTTTATATTTCCATTTCGTACAATATTCTGGTCACGCAACATAATCATTTACTTCCAAACCTAGTTCTTTACTTGCTTCAAGTAAAATTCCCGTGTTTTCCCTAATAGGCTAGTTTGCAAATAATTTCAGCTCTTAAACCAAATGTTTATTTTATCTAATTTATTTGGGGTTACCTATGAGCAATGTAACAAATTAATTCTGGTAGTAGGAGGTAATCTCTGTGAGAAGATGATAATGATAATGATGATGATGATGATGACGACGACAGCGATGTGATGTGGAAGGAAAAATATTTCATTAGTTTCGCTGGAAACTTTCGTAAAACATTGAAATGTAATTTACTTTACAGCAACAGAAAACTTTCAACGATTATGATGATGATGATTATGATGATGATGATCAAATCTCAAAATAATTATAATTGATTGAATTAAATTAGCTCATAAATTAAGTTACTACTTTACCTTATAGGTTTATCTAAATTTAAATAAATATGTAGTCTACTAGTCGTTAAAACTTAACTGAAGAATATAGCTGGAGAACCTTTCATGTGTAGTGTAAATATTTGTAATTTAAATATGTATTGTATTGATTAAGGCTGGTTGAGTGGAAGAGAAGGCCTTGTGGCCTTAACTCTGCCAGAGAAAATAAAACATTATTATTTTTATTATTATTATTATTATTATTATTATAAGAATAGTAATAATAATAATAATAATAGTAATAAGAATAGTACTAATAATAATAGTAATAATAATAATAGTAATAAGAATAGTAATAATAATAATAATAATAATAATAATAATAGTAATAAGATTAGTAATAATAATAATAGTAATAATAATAATTATAGTAATAATAATAATAGTAATAATAATAATAATAGTAATAAGAATAGTAATAATAATAATAATAAGAAGAATAATAAGAAGAATAGTAATAAGAATAGTAATAATAATTATAGTAATAATAATAATAGTAATAATAATAATAGTAATAAGAATAGTAATAATAATAATAAGAATAGTAATAAGAATAGTAATAATAATTATAGTAATAATAATAATAATAGTAATAATAATAATAATAGTAATAAGAATAGTAATAATAATAATAAGAATAGTAATAAGAATAGTAATAATAATTATAGTAATAATAATAGTAATAATAATAATAATAATAATAATAATAGTAATAAGAATAGTACTAATAATAATAATAGTAATAATAATAATAGTAATAAGAATAGTAATAATAATAATAAGAATAGTAATAATAATAATAATAGTAATAAGAATAGTACTAATAATAATAATAATAATAGTAATAAGAATAGTGTTAATATGTTATGTTTTATTTAACGACGCTCGCAACTGCAGAGGTTATATCAGCGTCGCCGGATGTGCCGGAATTTTGTCCCGCAGGAGTTCTTTTACATGCCAGTAAATCTACTGACATGAGCCTGTCGCATTTAAACACACTTAAATGCCATCGAACCCGCAACCTTGGGCATAGAAGTCCAGCGCTATACCAACTCGCCAACCAGGTCGACATAAGAATAGTAATAATAATAATAATAATAATAATAATAATAATAATAGTAATAATAATAATAATAATAATAATAATAATAATAATAATTTATTTTAACTTGCAGAGTTAAGGCCGTAAAGCCTTCCTTCTCTTCCACTCGACCAGCTAACATAAAATTTACTAATCGAAGTTACAAAATTAACGGTAAAATATTCCACAATAAATTATGACGAAAAATATAAAAAAGAGAACATTTCGGTTTCAACAAATGTGAGTCAAAGGCTACAAAGAATAACTGAAACACACACAAAGTATTCTAGTTCACTAGGGCACGCTGTATTATCGCATTGGAAATATATTTCCCAATGGCCACTTTGCCACAATTGAAAACACAAATAGTACGATTTTTATAATTATCACCGGCTAACAAAACGGTCATTAGAGTTCAAAGAGTTCCATTGCGATGTGAATTATTTAGCAATTTACCTATCTGCTTACACATTCAATGGATTGTGGCTGGTATATTAATAAACTAACAGGCTCATGCACGCAGACAGGGACATAAAACCGACTGATTACCGGGTTCAATCAAACACGACCGATACGCGCATGAACGACTGACTTGCTGGGTCGATAATAAACAAATAATAAATAAAAGATCAACGTCAAATAATACAGCAATTAAATTACATCTGAAAATGAAAACCTTTCAGCCTTTATACAAGGATAAAGGAGAAAATAAATTTACACGGATGATAAATTTTCGAGTTCATTGTAACGTTTTTGCTTTGTCAACTCCCGAGATTGATTGTAAGTACAGTAATTGAAAACAAATGCCCTGCGGGATATTCGGTTGGAGCTGGGATTAACAGCAGAATTGTGCGAATTATTCAACGTGACCCCGATATTTTACTAAGTAGTGGTAGTGTTCAGTGGCTAGGGGCGGGTAAGGGACGAGCGTCGGCTCGAAAAGACATCTCTCAGGGATGTTACGTCATGATGGTTTCTAATATGACCCGTCACACTCGTCTGCACTAGATTGTGTCTCGGACGTTTGAATAGCCGACAACAGTTCCGGCATCTGAAGGCGGGATTCTTAGAAAAATGCCATCTCAGTTGAACGATACAAATGAAAAATTGATAGGTTTACTGTGGAATTATCTCTTATTATATAATTTGTCGAATAACACAGACTATTCAACATACCAATGAGCCAACAAAACTATATAAAAAAAAAGAGCTAAACACAATCGAATACATAGCACAAGAAAATGGATACAATCCTAACATAATACAGACGTGGACAAATTATTAGACTAAATTAATTATATGTATAACAAACCTGTATTTATCGGCAGAAATAATGAACAAAAATGTATTTTACACATAAATAATGAACATAAAATTGAGTCTGGAGGTTACTAATATTTTCTGAACATTCCCTTATTCTTTATTGACACGTTGATTTTGTCAAGGATGATGGAAACCAAAGTTTGACACTTTCTTTCAATATCAGCATCATTTAGCCAGATATCAGACAGGGCTTAAATTGGTCCATGTTTTGTTGTAAGCCTCTTTTTCTTCACTTTCTTCTTCAGTATAGATCACAGATTTTCAATTTCGTTCATGTCCGGTCTTCTTGCAGGCCATGGGAGAACAGACTGTTGAATATCTTCTGCAGTATATAATTAAAACACAAGCAGTACCAACACAGCCAGACAAAATGTACTTAACCATTGTAAAAATATACCAGAAAACGTAAATAATCATATTTACAACAATAGAGACTCTGTGAATTATACTGATAGTTGATATCACGAAATGCATTATGTTTCCACGAAAAACGTTTTAGTCTAATAATTCGTCCACGTCTGTAGATAACATAATAAGAAAGACAAAACATAACAACAACAAAAATTGAGAATACAACACAAACACAAGAACACAAAAAATACATAATAATAATAATAATAATAATAATAATAATAATAATTTATTTTAGCTGGCAGAGTTAAGGTCGTAAGGCCTTCTCTTCCACTCAACTAGCAAAAAGTGTATATGGTACATATGTATGAATTTACAAAGAATTCAACAATTTGATTTAGATGAGAGTTACATGTATACAAGAGTTATTTACGAATTAAACAACAAAATACTATGAACTATTAATTAAACACTGAGATAAATTGTGTAGCAGAATTAAACTAAAATGCATAGAATGTTAATATATTTCAAATAATATTAGATAATAGACTAACATAATTAGGAACTTAAAATCCAGACGTTTGAGATGGGCAGGACATGTAGCACGTATGGGCGAATCCAGAAATGCATATAGAGTGTTAGTTGGGAGACCGGAGGGAAAAAAACCTTTAGGGAGACCGAGACGTAGATGGGAGGATAATATTAAAATGGATTTGAGGGAGATGGGGTGTGATAATAGAGACTGGATTAATCTTGCACAGGATAGGGACCGATGGCGGGCTTATGTGAGGGCGGCAATGAACCTTCGGGTTCCTTAAAAGCCATTTGTAAGTAAGTAAGTATTAGATAATAGAAAGATATTAGTATGAAACAATTTTGAAAATACAGCACTATCAGGATGATGTCTAAAGAAAGAAGTAACAGTGTAGTCAGTGATAGTTTAAATCAGTATGATTGGAGTGAAATGCTAATAAGGTTATCTTTTAAGCTGTTTTTAAAAGTGTTTATTGTCTTGCAGCCCCTAATACTTTGTGACAAGGAATTCCATTGACGCGAGGTGGATATTGTAAAAGATGATGAATAACAAGATGTTCTATGAAGAGGTATACTTAGCGTGCCACAGATAAGTGATCTGGTATTTACGTCGTGGTTAGAGTATAGATAAGAGAAATGAGACGAAAGGTAATTTGGTGTTGAGGTGTGCAGAATTCGAAAGAGTAAATACATACGAAAACAAAAACACACACAAGATTGCCACCTCATTCAAGAAATTAAATTACAACATCGCATACAGAACAAATAACACTCTACAAAAACATCTCAACACACAAACAACACAAACAAGCAATTACAACCACATAGGCGTATCAAACTCAAATGCAATACCTGCAACAACTTCTACATAGGGTAGTAGGCAAATCATTTCAAACACGTAGCAAAGAACACATCACAGCCCTAACAGAACTACAAAACACTTCCACATATGCAGAACACATAAAAATGCTAACCACAACTACAGAGACATCAACACATACATGGAAATTCTACACATTCAACCAAAATGCCAGAAATTACGAAGTACAATAGTACAACACCCTCATTTAAGTCATAAACTGAGGCATAAGGGGAGAGAACAGTGTGGGTCTCTGCCTGCCAAAGAGCGGGGATCTTTATGCTATAGTTTGACAAATTCAAGTGAAACCCCGTAAAACACGCCAACTTCTGGAATCTCTCTCTTTCTATCTTCTCTCTCCCTCGCTCCTCGTCATAGTCACCAATCACCACGTAAATATCTGTGTGGGCATCGCGACCAATAGAAGAACCACTCTCCAATATTACCACAATAACGGATTCTTCATTTTTGCCTCGACTGTCGGCTAGGAAGGTTCCATTGCAGGCAACTAGTCAACCTTTTAATGCTTTTGTTAGTAGGTTTGACAAACTGTGAGTGGACCTGCAAGTACATAGTGCATAGTGCTCTCTCCCTCCCCCCCCCCGTGCTTTCTCACTTGCTCCTCCCCGAGACAGCCAGCGCTCAAGTAGTAACTCGGTCAGGGTTTCAGTTCGATTTGTCAATCTAAATTTATGGCCTATTTAGGCCCGATTGTATAAAACTCCCTGACTAAAGATCAACTCTGATCGAAAATCGGAAAGTGAACCGAGTTCAGACACTTCTTCTATTGTACAAAACTTTTCTGCGATCAAATTACCTTGGTTCAAATGCAATCTAAGTTCACGTGAAAAGGATTTGGCAACATCGCATAAACAGGTGAAATACGTGATGCGCGGACCATGTTATACAGGTTTGTTCAGTGTTGCCAATCTAGCGACTTTAACTCTTTTTCAACAACAATTTCTTTTAAATTTTATATTGCTTAAATAGGGATTTAGTGACAAAATTTAATCTTTCTTTGTTGATAATGAGAAATCTAGCGACTTTACAACTACTTTTTCGCGACTGTCCGTATTACATTCTGTTGGAGACACTGGTTTTTTTTGCAATGTAAATAATGGCGGACAATAAGAAGAAGGTTGACTGTTCTCCAAGTTGTTATCATGTAATGGTGTTTGATACTGCTAAACATAATAAAGCTTTATAAAACGACAATTTTCGTTTAGTAATACAGTTAATTGAACATTTATGAATGTACCTATCATATCCATTAATAATTAATGGTTGTTATAAACATAATATCATTATAGGTTATGTTATTTGATACTGCTGAACACGATAGAGCCTTATAAAATATAAGAATGTTTGTGTATTAAGGCAAGAAATTGAAAGAAATATACATATAAATGTACCTAACATATCTATTAATATTAATAATAATGGATATTTTATTTGCACAATCTGTCACTCATATATTTCAAACAGAAAAGAAATAACTGAACTTGGATCATCTAAGTTAATCGGAGAAATTTCTTCAGTCAAAGTTGACTTTAGTTTGAGACAAATTAATCTCAGATTAGACTTTATACAACACAAAATTCCAAGTTCAGCTGAAACAAGGATCAATTTAACCTCTGATCTAAGATTAAATGGTTTATACAATCGGGCCTTAGGAAGACAAGTCACCACTGCTGTTCCCAGCCCATTCTACTCGTGAGACCATGGATGGGAGAAGTGAAACCTGACCAGGCCACGAGACCATACGAATTGTGCCTCAGCTACAATGTTTCAAGCGCAACCTCAAAACCAGAGAAAACATACGAAATGCAGAAGCCAGACCCGGCACGAGCGAGCCTGGCCTCAGGAACAAATTTTACTGCAAAACAGGTCTATATACATCACAAAGTTTTCAAATGCTTCTACAGCAATATATGCTTCATTCAAATGACTAATTTATTATATAAAAACACAAAATTTGATTTCAGTTAAGCCAAGTGACTGAGGCCCGGCCTCACTTGCGTTAGTCAATCAGCCTGCACTGTAGTTTTTCTCATTTGTACCTCGAACACAGACGTTCCGCGTGAAAAGACTTTTAAATAGGCTTATGTCAGAAACTCGAAATGTAGAGATGTCAAAATCTTTTTTTTTTCTTTTTTCGTTGTTGGTAACTTTATAGCATCTATTAGATGGTCGACCTGGTTGGCAAGTTGGTATAGCGCTGGCCTTCTGTGCCCAAGGTTGCGGGTTTGATCCCGGGCCAGGTCGATGGCATTTAAGTGTGCTTAAATGCGACAGGGTCATGTCAGTAGATTTACTGGCATGTAAAAGAACTCCTGCGGGACAAAATTCCGGCACATCCGGCGACGCTGATATAACCTCTGCAGTTGCGAGCGTCGTTAAATAAAACATAACATTTAACATTCTATTAGATGCTTTATGGTTGTGCTAACAGATGGAGTTACTTGTCAGCAATGTGACGCTGAAACGTGTGTTCAGGTTACTTGCCCAGCGACAGTCCTGACGTATTTTTATATTGTGATGATTGGTTAATTAATATTAACCCGGCACACTCACAATCACACTCACATTCATACAAATTTCCAGACTCTAGACACCCAGGGAATTCCTCTTCTTCAAGAAAAATCAAAATCTTGGAACTGTTTTCAATATTGTACTTTAGGCTACTTCCTCTATGCAAACTAGTTAAATTATGAAGGTAATAAATATCGTACTATAGACATTTCGGTTCAGTACATAACGCCACAAGATACCGAATGCACGGTGTTTAGCTTTCTGATGCAGCATCTTGCATTTCTCTCACTTCTTATTTGTAAGCGCCGAGTAAGAGCCATAAAATGTGGCAACGAGATAATTAAGTAACCAAGTCTGGAATAAGCGCCACGCGCTATTTAATTGTCTTCGCTTTCTGGCTCGCTTGTTGACATCTGGAATAAATATGTCAGTAGTAAAAGACTTCCGTTGAGTGCACCTGAACACATTCTGGCTATACGGACATTAAACGTTGAGCTTTAAACCCGAGTCAGAAATAAAACTCTTGGCAAGTACCAGTTGTGTAGATGGCAGGAAGGTGTAAATCGCGTGTCTTGAACCATAACACTTACCAGTTTGATAATCTTCTATGTATAATGTTATTATGGTACGGCAGTTGACGAATGACTCCTTAAATTTTGGTTTTTCTTATAAAGATTTCGATATTTATTTTTATGAACTAAGCAACTTTACTTGTCACTGCAATTGTTTCATTTTTTTTGTTTCCTTTAATAATAATAATAATAATAATAATAATAATAATAATAATAATCATCATCATCATCATTATCACAACACTTTTCATGGATTTGGACCAAATGGTTGATCCGTTCCGGTCTCACTTGTCCAGTAGTTGTTTCAATGGTCGTCTCTGACATCTTGTTTTCCAAGGTTGGTAAATTTTCACTACTGTATTCTTAGGAGACGATCTCGTGGATGTGTTCAAACCAGTTATCTTTGTATTTTATCCCGCACTGATTTACAGTAACTTTAGTTGATTTAAAATTTCTTCATTAGTCTTGTAATCTAACAAAATATATTGTGCAGTTTTTCTCATGAACTTCATTTCAGTCACTCTAATTCTTGATTTATCAGACTTTTTAGAGCCTATATCTCAGTGTCTTACATTAGCATTGGAAGTATCAAAGTGTTATAAATTTTTACTCTAGTTCTCCTTGAAAATTTTGTAGGTTTAAAAATATTATTTATGAGTCCTGCTTTTTATGAACTTTGAGACTTAATTTTGAATATCTTTTCCATTCTCATAAGATAGTAAACATCCTAAATATTTAAATTCGTTGGTTTGCTCAATTAGTTTATTATCGATAACTATTTTACTTCTTACTGGATTTTCGGTCGAAATTGTCATCCTATAATCTTGTATGGCTTTATTCAGTTTATGTGCTGCTATTTATAATTTGTATTCGTTATTGAATATTATCACTTGGTCATTTGCAAATAGAAGTGTTCTGAATTCTTCTTTTCGGCTAATTTTAATACCTTGGATTCCTTGTTCCCATTTTGTATTATTTCATTTAAGTATACATTGAAAAGTTTTGGTGAAAGGCTGCATCCATGACGTACTCCTTTATTGATTTTTCCAGCTTCAGAAAGTTTTAGTTAAATTTTATTTTAATTTCATTATTAATATATATGTTTATTATGACATTAATCAGTTTATTTGATACATTTCTTTGTTTCAGGATATCAAAGAGTTTATGGCGTTGAACAAAATCAAATGCTTTTATAACACTAATAATAATAATAATAATAATAATAATAATAATAATAATAATAATAATAATAATAATAATATGAGCTGCTGCCAGATAGTCAAAAGGAGGATAGCAATAGCCAAGAAAGCTTTTAATAGAAAAAGAAGCATCTTCTGTGGACCTCTGAAAAAATAACTAGGGAAGAGACTTGATAAAGCGCTTTGTGCGGAGTGTGGCAATTTACAGGACAGACACATGGACATTACGACGAAGTGAAGAGAAGCGACTAGAAGCATTTGAAATGTGGAGAAGAATGGAGCATGTGAAATGGACATACAGAATAAGAAACGCAGCTGTGTTGGAAAGAGTGGGTGAAGAAAGAATGATGCTGAAACTGATCAGGAAGAGAAAAAGCAATTGGTTGGGCCATTGGCTGAGAAGAAACTGCCTACTGAAGGATGTACTGGAAGGAATGGTGAACAGAAGAAGAGTTCGGGCAGAAGAAGGTATCAGATGATAGACGACATTAAGATATATGGATCATATGCGGAGACTACGAAGAAGGCAGAAAATAAGAAAGATTGGAGAAAGCTGGGTTTGCAGTGAAAGACCTGCCCCTTTGGCAGCAAACTATGAGTGAATTAATAAAAAAATAATGATAATAATAATAATAATAATAATAATAATAATAACAATAATAATAATCAATGGAAGGAGTCCATAATCGTACCTATCTTTAAGAAGGGGGACAAGACTAACTGTAGTAACTTTCGAGGAATATCACTTTTGTTGACGTTGTACAAAATTTTGTCCAATATTCTTTTGAGAAGATTAACTCCATATGTATATGAAATTATTGGGGATCATCAGTGTGGTTTTAGACGTAATAGATTAACTATTGACCTGACATTTTGTATTCGACAGATAATGGAGAAAAAATGGGAGTATAAGAGTACAGTGCATCAGTTATTCATTGATTTCAAAAAGGCATATGACTCGGTTAAGACAGAAGTTTTATATGATATTCTTATTGAATTTGGTATTCCCAAGAAACTAGTTCGATTAATTAAAATGTGTCTCAGTGAAACGTACAGCAGAGTTCGTATAGGTCAGTTTCTGTCAGATGCGTTTCCAATTCACTGTGGGCTAAAGCAAGGAGATGCACTATCACCTTTACTTTTTAACTTTGCTCTAGAGTATGCCATTAGGAAAGTCCAGGATAACAGAGAGGGTTTGGAATTGAACGGGTTACATCAGCTGCTTGTCTAAGAGATGACGTGAATATGTTAGGAGAAAATCCACAAATGATTAGGGAAAACACGAGGATTTTACTGGAAGCAAATAAAGAAATAGGTTTGGAAGTAAATCCTGAAAAGACAAAGTACGTATATGATTATGTCTCGTGACGAGAATATTGTGCGAAATGGCAATATAAAAATTGGAAATTTATCTTTCGAAGAGATGGAGAAGTTCAAATATCTTGGAGCAACAGTAACAAATATAAATGATACTCGGAAGGAAATTCAAAACAGAATAAATATGGGAAATGCCTGTTATTATTCGGTTGAGAAGCTTTTATCATCCAGTCTGCTGTCAAAAAATCTGAAAGTTAGAATTTATAAAACAATTAAATTACCGATTGTTCTTTATGGTTGTGAAACTTTGACTCCCACGTTGAGAGAGGAACATAGGTTAAGGGTGTTTGAGAATAAGGTTCTCAGGAAAATATTTGGGGCTAAGAGGGATGAAGTTACAGGAGAATGGAGAAAGTTACACAACACAGAACTGCACCCATTGTATTCTTCACCTGACATAATCAGGAACATTAAATCCAGACGTTTGAGATGGGCAGGGCATGTAGCACGTATGGGCGAATCCAGAAATGCATATAGAGTGTTAGTTGCGAGGCCGGAGGGAAAAAGATCTCTAGGGAGGCCGAGACGTAGATGGGAAGATAATATAAAAA
This sequence comes from Periplaneta americana, assembly GCF_040183065.1. Classification (NCBI taxonomy): domain Eukaryota; kingdom Metazoa; phylum Arthropoda; class Insecta; order Blattodea; family Blattidae; genus Periplaneta; species Periplaneta americana. The sequence goes on from NC_091120.1 coordinate 7,825,444, forward strand.
TGGATTTGAGGGAGATGGGATACGACGATAGAGACTGGATTAATCTTGCTCCTCCGGGTTCCTTAAAAGCCAGTAAGTAAGTAAGTAAGTAAGTAAGTAAGTAAGTAAGTAAGTAAGTAAGTAAGTAAGTAAGTAAGCAAGTAAGTAAGTAATAATAATAATAATAATAATAATAATAATAATAATAATAATAATGAAAATGAAATTGACAGACTTTACACATCCAATCAAGCTAAGCCCATTTGAGGGCAGTGCATGTAGCACGTATGGGCGAATCCAGAAATGCATATAGTGTGTTAGTTGGGAGGCAGGAGGGAAAAAGACCTCTAGGGAGGCCGAGACGTAGATGGGAAGATAATATAAAAATGGATTTGAGGGAGATGGGATATGATGATAGAGACTGGATTAATCTTGCTCCTCCGGGTTCCTTAAAAGCCAATAAGTAAGTAAGTAAGTAAGTAAGTAAGTAAGTAAGTAATAATAATAATAATAATAATAATAATAATAATAATAATAATAATAATCAGGGAACGGATTTATATGGACTAAAAATATATGAAATATGTAAATATATATGTAGTTATTTTTACCAAAATATGGAATTAAATATGGATTTTTACCAAAATATGGAATTAAATATGGACTTAAAATTATAAAAAAATGACTATGTACGTTAAATATTGGTACATTTTAATCAAACTAAACAAAAAATATAATGGACGTACCTTATCTTCCAATGTAGTTTCAACAAAACACAATTTTTATTGTCTGTTACCATAACAATAGGTTACAAACATTTCTTTCAAGTGCTGAAAAGTGAATCTTCTTCTATTGTCTCTGAGGATAGATTTATACTGACTAAAAGAGCATTCGACGTCACAAGAAGTAACTGGTACATAATTCAATTTCACAATGTCTGCTGGGGATAAGTCCAAGTTAATCTTCACTGTTGATTCACCACTCATCACAGCAACAACCTTTTGTAGTTCTTCATATCCAGGGTTTTTTGAAAGTACAGTGTCCACCTTAGCTCTTACTGCATCTGCAACTTTACCTCTACCACGATTCAGTTGTTCCACAGTACTATTTATAATTTCAAAACTTTCAGATAGTGAAAGGTGCCTATTTTGGAGACTTTTGAGCGTTTTTATGATGCATGAAAATGTATGCTGAATGTGAGCTAAGTCATTCTTCACACTTATGTCACAGGTAACTGTTTTCGCAGTATCAATTGAGACTGCATCTTCAGAGTCCAATGCAAGGAGAACATTGTTAATAGAGTCTATATGTTCGGCATAATATTCAACTGCTTCTAGCCATGTACCCCATCTAGTTAAAATTGGCTTTGGTGGCAATGGAATTTCAGGGTACATTTCTTTCAACACGTTAACTCTACTGGGAGCTTTGAGAAATACTTTTTTCACTGATGAAATCAACAAATCTACTTTAGGGAAATTGTCTCTGACCACTTCTGCCACACGATGAAATGCATGCGCCACACAAGTAAAATGAGTCAATTTAGGATATACAACAGATAATGCTTGTCCAGCTTTGACCATATAAGGGGCAGCATCGCTAATAAAGAATAACACATTATCGTACATAATACCCTTTGGCCACAGGATACCCATAGCTTCGTTGAACAGTTTAACTATAGTTTTGTTATTGCACTTTTCTAGAACATCACAATGTAAAAGAATTCGTTCAGAATATTGTTCACTTAACAAACCGATAACTACATTACCAACAAGTCTACCTTCTTTGTCGGGAGTCTCATCAATGGAAACCCAAATTGAACTATCTTTAATTTCATCTCTTATCTTCTGTATTGTCTCATCGTAGATGGATGGAGCATACGTCTTCCTAAGTGTTGACTCATCCGGGATTGTATGTTGAGTATATTTTTCAAGGAATTCCCTGAAGACCTTATTCTTTAGTTTGTAGAGAGGAATATCAGCAGAGATGAGAGAACGGCACAGGTCGATGTTAAACTCAGATCTTACATTCGATGTTGTTGGTTGTGTTAAAAACAATTGTCTCTGCTTGGAATTTAGTTGTTTGTTGGCCTGATGTTTACTAGTTGTAATGTGTTGTTGCACCAGGAACTTTTGTGTAGATGATACTGCACACTGACACAAATTACAAAATAATATTTTATTGTCAGTTGATAAACCATCTTCTTTAAATTCTGAAATGTAACTTGTTAGTTTTGATTTTAAATTGACTGAATGACGTACTTTCGGCATATTTACCGTCTTTATAGTATGATTTACAAAACTGAACCTATGTGTACTCTGACTGGCATTTAACTGTTGAGCTGCACAACTGAAGTCTGTTAAAAATTTTCCCATTGTAACTTACTTTCCCATTGTTGATAGGACTGCTAATTTTCAAATAACTCTGATGTTAAAGGGATTACTGAACATGTGTTTAAATCTCTATTGTTGAAATGTATTTTTAAAAGTTAATGGAATTTTGTTTTGTTTTATTGTTAAACCTAATATAATATGGACTGTTTTATATGAAATATGGAAAATATATGGAAATTAACGAAAATATGTACTAAACTCTAAAATATGGAAAAATATGGAAAATAAAAGTAGGATTTTTCAACCCTACACATTGTGAAACATAAAGATAATGCAAAATATAAATTATATTAGCTTTATAAGTAAATATGTATTTACATATAAATCCTTTCCCTGATAATAATAATAATAATAATAATAATAATAATAATAATAATGAAATTGGCAGACTTTGCATATCCAATCAAGCTAAGCCCATTTGATGGGCAGGGCATGTAGCACGTATGGGCGAATCCAGAAATGCATATAGAGTGTTAGTTGGGAGGCCGGAGGGAAAAAGACCTCTAGGGAGGCCGAGACGTAGATGGGAAGATAATATAAAAATGGATTTGTGGTAGATGGGATATGATAGAAAATGGATTAATCTTGCTCCTCCGGGTTGCTTAAAAGTAAGTAAGTAAGTAAGTAATAATAATAATAATAATAATAATAATAATAATAATATTAATAATAATAATGAAAATGAAATTGGCAGACTTTGCGCATCCAATCAAGCGAATCCTATTTAAACAAGTTCGAGACTCTACACACTGCGACACGGATTCAGGAGGTACAGCTCTCGCCACGCTGGAGGTCTAACATCCTCTCTCTTAAGTCGACACATTAGCGGAGGAGCCGCTCCGCTCCGCGCCGATCAGAGGGTGGCGGGCGGTACAGAGGCGTGGGCTCATTTATCACTGCAGAGCGGCTGTGCTAACGAGGTAGAGTTTTCGCTCTCTAGAACTGCTCCTGCTTTAAACTCACTCGCAACTCAACTAAACTGAACTAAAGTACTTTCCCGCACGCCAAGAGCACATTCATAATTCATAACTCAGTGCAGAGCAGAGCTCGGCTTCAGCGCTGATGATGAGAGAGAGAGAGAGGTGCTGAACACGGAGAAGGGGAGTCGTACGACGCCACTTAAGACAAGCCTTGTAGGACATTACACGAACGGTTGGCTTCTGAATCGTTAAAGCGTCTCTTTGATTTGAAAATGTCTCCTCAGTTCTTAAATTAGGTCTGAGACAATATTATAAGACTACGATCGCTTACGACTTACTTCCAGCACATCAGCACAATCGTTTTATAACCATTTTATTGTGTATATTTTACAATTCATACTTGGAAAGTCCGATAAGCTTTATAGGATTACTCACAACATAAATTTCAATAAGTCAGGAAAATTATCTATTTATTGCAAATAATACTCCTGTGGTATGATAGATATTGTTTGTATTATTATTATTATTATTATTATTATTATTATTATTATTATTATTATTATTATTATTATTATCACTAGCCGTACCCGTGCGCTCCGCTGCACCTGTTAGAAATAAATATAAAGTAATTACATAATTAAAATAGGACGTTTGATCCAGGGAACAACTTTTACAACAGCGCAAGATAATCTGCTTCGCTCATTACCCAATTTTTTTTGCATTGCATTTATTGCATATATATTTTATGTATTTTAACACGATTCAATTGAGCATTGAATTATAAAATAATGGATTGCTAAGCTAACGTAATATTACTGCATACTAAATCAATACATTCTCGTTGTTCGTTAATTCTCTGAGATTAAAATGAGTGTACATAAATATTATTTTAAGAAATACAGAAAACGAATGTACAAAATAGCCTATCAAATTTTCTGTGCATAAGAAGCTATTTTAATCTTATCTGTCCTCGATTTACTCAGACGTTACTGTAATAACATTATAGCATTATGTCCATCTAGAGAAACTACACTTTCCAATGGTGAAATAATAATTAATCATACAAATCGGTTAATTTAACTTCTGATATTACTTCATACAGAAACATTCTCTGTAGGCTATATTTAATAGCTTTCGATTGTTAATGTCCAAGGCCCCTGTTTCGATTGTTGTTGTCCAAGGCCCCTTATAGACGAAGTCATTTGTTCTTAATTCATTGCACCGTCTTAGATGGCGTTATTTTAATTTCAAACTCATTTATGTCATTAAATATCAGTCCTATCAAAATTTTGTAAAGAATAAAACTTATCGGAAATCATTTTAAAGAAACTTTTGTTATGTAACATTTTTCACAAAAATCAATAATAAGCGAGATATTTCGATTTATTTAATTCAGGCCCCCTTATAACCCACCTTTTAAATAAAGTATTTTGAATGGCATATAGCCTAAAATCTAAGTTACAACGAACTTAATTTATATTCCAATTTTTATATAAATCGGTTCAGCCGTTATCGCGTGAAAAGGTAACAAACATACAGACAGACATACAAACAAAAATGTCAAAAATGCGATTTTCGGTTTCAGGTTGGTTAATTATATATGTTAGGACCAATTATTTTTGGAAAATCGAAAATAACCAGAAAAAGTTTGGCTACAGATTTATTATTAGTATAGTTAATACTCCTGTTGTATGATAGACATTGTTTGTATTATTATTATTATTATTATTATTATTATTATTATTATTATTATTATTATTACAGGAGAATGGAGAAAGTTACACAACGCAGAACTGCACGCATAATTAGGAACGTTAAATCCAGACGTTTGAGATGGGCAGGACATGCAGCACGTATGGGCGAATCCAGAAATGCATATAGAGTGTTAGTTGGGAGACCGGAGGGAAAAAGACCTTTGGGGAAGCCGAGACGTTGATGGGAGGATAATATTAAAATGTATTTGAGGGAGGTGGGATATGATGATAGAGACTGGATTAACCTTACGCTTATGGCGGGCTTATGTGAGGGCGGCAATGAACCTGTGGCTTCCTTAAAAGCCATTTGTAAGTAAGTATTATGTAATTGCTGTAGTTTATTTGCCAGACGTCAAGAACTCGATTATTTATTTTTTTGTAAAGTCGTTAAGAGTGATATTGATTGTGAATCCTTCCTAAGCAATATCAGTCTTCGTATTCCTATTAAGGTTTTAAGCTTTCATAAAATTTTGTACAATAAAATTCTAAATCTCTCTCCGGTCTGCAGATGTATAAAATATAATAATTTGCATGGATTGAACTTGGATCCATTTAATTTGTAATATAATTATACTTTTGGAATTTCATGTCAGTTATTAATTTATGTCTTTTGTTTAGACATATATTATAATATTATTCTCGTTATTTTTATATCATTTGTATTATATTCATTTATATGATTCCATCCTTTCATTTTCAATTACAATTATTTTTAATTGTCATTATTTTAATAATTATTTCTATGTAATTTTCTGTCATTATTAATGTTATTGTTATGCAATTGTCATGTGCTGAACTGTTATTGGCCTCTGGCTGTTGTACAGCACATTAAATAAATAAATAAATAAGTAAACAAAAAAAACTACTCCCTCTGTTCCAAAATATGATATAGAAAGATGTCATTCTGTTGCAAAATATTTTAGTATTTATTTAGTATTTATTTATTTATTTAACCTGGTAGAGATAAGGCCGTCAGGCCATCTCTGCCCCTCTACCAAGAGATTCCAACTACAATATCAACAATAAAATTACAATTAGTATTAAATTTACAATTACAATTACAAATAATATTACAGTTAGTATTAAATTTACAATTACAATAAAATCAAAGTACGAAAAGATTACCTGAATAATTAAAGCTAGATAATTTATCATAGAGAAACAAAGAATATTTTATATTTACTTTATTACAAATTAAATCTAGAATAACAAAATTGTATAGTGATGAAATTACTGAATATTGAAATATTTTGTGATAGATTAAAGAAACTATTTACAAGAAATCAATTACTGACCAAGTGCCTAGTAAGTTTTCGTTTGAATTCAATTTTATTTCGACAGTCCCTGGTGCTAGCAGGTAGCGAATTCCAGAGTCTTGGCAGGGCTATTGTGAAAGAAGATGAGTATGAGGAGGTGCGATGGGATGGTATTGTTAGTGTTGTTTCATGGCGAGAGCGTGTGTTCAGATTATAGTGGGAAGAAAGGTAAGTGAAGCGAGACGACAGGTACGAAGGAATAGAAGAGTTCAAGATTTCGAAGAGAAAGAGAAGTGAATGTAAATTTCTTTTCTTATCTAGTTTAAGCCAACCTATTGCTTCCAGGGATGGGGTAATATGATCATATTTACGAACATTGCTTACAAAACGTACACACAAATTATGAGCACGTTGAAGTTTCATTTTGTTGTCGCTGGAGAGGTCAGTCAGTAAAATGTCCGCATAGTCGAAATAGGGAAATACAAGGGTCTGCACAAGGGACTTTTTTAAGCAAGAGGGGAGATGAACATTTATCCTTTTTAGCACGTGGATAATAGAATATACTTTTCTGCAGGTTTCTGTGATTTGCATGTCCCAGTTGAGATTATTATCCATGTGAATGCCAAGATTTTTTACTGAAGAACTGAAAGGGATATGCACTGTACTTACTTTAACAGGGGAAATGTCGAGGTGTTTTACAGCGTCAGTTTGCCGTTTGTGTCCTAATATAATATGGTATACATTTGTTGAAATTCTCAGTAATATAATTTAACTTTAATACATCTTCTAGATACTTATTTGATTGATAAATTAACATAAGAAAAACATAAAAATTAGGTACATTTCATTCTGTGTGATATCAAATTAATGAAATAAAAAACAAACATTGTTTTGAGGGAGGCCAATTAACATAATAACTGCAATAAATTAAAATCCGTTTTTGTACGACTGTTGAGCCTTAGATGATCTATTTAACATTGACTGGGTTGTCGTTACATTTTCTGCGATAGGAACACCAGAGCAGATGCCCATTTGATTTCTGTTCATAATGAACTATTTAAATATTATAGTTTGATGCACTACAGAAGATTAGAAACATTCACAGCTGCATTGTCTGATAGTGCCTTCACTATTGAACAGAATACCACACCGCGAAACATTTCGTGCGCGCATGCGCAATAATCAAACTTGTTTTGTTTGTTACTGTACCACATTTTGGAACGGAGGGAGTAATAAACAAATAAATAAATAGGTAAATAGACTAGTAAATAATGATTGAATAAATAAATAAATTTGAAAAAAAATCTGCTTCAATTATTCGAGAGAAAATCTCGGAAAAAACCCAACCAGATAACCTGCCACAACCAAGATCTGAACCCGAGCCCGCTCGTTGCACGTGCTAACAGTTACCCTACACCGGAGCATTAGTGACGCAATCAATGAGATTTAAAAGTTCCCTGTCACTTTTCTTTAACTATGGCGAATGTAAAACCAGCCCAGTCCTTCGAAACGTCTTGGAGGGAGTTCAAACTACTGGGTGTTCATTTCAAAGTGTGTCATGACGTCACTGTTGTGAGTCAGCGATTTGAAGCGAGTTTCAGCTTTTATGTCAGAGAAGTTGCCCATTAATCAAGGCGTTCAATCTGAACTTGAGAACGTGTACGGTATAACTTGAACGTCGTAGCAATAGATGGCGGCCTGTACGGTCTGTGTGCTACCATAACCTCTTTCGAACTGTGTTTTGCGCGGGCAAGTCGTACGCAGGGTATTTGTTATCATCGGTTGCTTACGGCAACATTCCACAATACAAATCAAATGCTCCGTGTCCATGTTGACCGTCCAAGTTAATGTCAACAAATACGTAAGTAATCGTCTTAACCCTCTCCCCATATCCCGACAGTACGTATTTCCAGACAGTTCACATTCCTGCCACTACCGGCGTTACCGTACGTATCGGTACGTACTCTTCAGAATGAACGCCGTACTTGCTAGGCAACTTCTCTGGCACATAAGTAATACGCCTCTGTGGAAGTGTAAGAAGAATGAATTCTCTAGGCCAGCCATGGCAAAAATGTGACTCGCGAGCACATTGTGGCTCGCAATGATAGCTATGCATTTCTTTTGCTTCCTACCTCACCCAACCCCCACCCTCTTACTCACTGGAGTCAAACTCCGTTCCATTTGTATTTGTCTCTGACCTGGGAGTGGCGTATTGTCGCAATGTCTCTCTCGAAACCATGTACCTCTACAAAAACGAAAGTTTCAAGTAGGATGGGAGGACGCATTTTTTTGCTGCCAATATTATGAGAATATTAAATGTATGATTTGTTCACAAGTATTACTAGGAAAACGGTTGCATAACATAAAACGGCATTATACTACATTTCACTCATGAAACATTAAAAGGTTAAGTGTTATTATTATTATTATTATTATTATTATTATTATTATTATTATTACTATTATCTCTGTACGTCGATCCTTTTTCAACAGATGTACGAATAATATGGTTAGATCTTCAATTTAAACTCACAGATTTAAAATGTGATGTTAAATGAAAACTAGATGTAAGGATTTGACAAATGTTGAACTTATGCCATAAAATAAATATCCGAAGCTACGTTCTTTCGCTTTTGAAGCGAACTTACGTTTGTGAAAAATTATATTCAACAATGAAAATAGTAAAAACCAAATTTACATCACGACTGACAGACAAATAGCTTTGTGATCAACTACGACTGGCGGTAAGTGGCATAATTCCTGATTTTGAAACTCTGTCGCAGCGACATTCTGAAGACAGTTAATTTTATTTTGTGATAATATCGTCGTGTGAATGCTAGAACTAGGTAACTCGAAATTTTCGTTTTTTAGTTACCTCTTTTATAGCATAGCAAAAGTCGCACAAAATGTAATGCAAGAACTTGGTAACTGATCGAACGATACCAGCGACATCTATTTTCCATTATAACAAATAGGTAAATGAAAACGAGACATATTCCTTAGTGCAATAAATAAGTAAATAGGCAATGTCACAAAATAGAAAAATAAAGTTACCTAGTTCTTGGATTCAGGCGACGATATGTTCTATGTTTTCTTATTCATTTCTTTCTTCGTTACACGTACTAAACATTAGTTTGTAGCCTTGTACTGTATAAAATTATATTTGAGTGCTTGACGTAAGGAAAATGAAAATCCGTTAATAAGTCAGACAGTTGCTTCACTTCTCCATAGGTGCTATGCACGTTGCAGGTTACACAGTGACTCGGCGCACGATCACATTTTCGCCACGGCTGCTCTAGGCTCATCTGCTAGCCACATGACGGCATACAGCGAGCCATGACACACTTTGAACTGAACACGCAGTATGTCCACTTCTGAATAACTTTATACGAAATGAAGGCACTCCTAGGTTTCGAAAGCCTATGGTTATAATGGTAATTATGTAAAAATTACCACACATATGCTTAATATTTTATTAGTAATTTGCAATTGACGACTTTTCCTGTTAAATCCGTCAACGTTATGCCGTAATTAACGTACCGTAATGCAAATTGGCAGCATTAGACTGTCTCGGAGCGTTTGAGAATAAACGTGTATTCTGGGAAGTGCTGAAGAGTCAAGTTCTGAGAACGTGTAAAACAATAAGGCCCAATTGTATAAAACTCCCTGACTAAAGATCAACTTTGATCGAAGATCGAAAAGTGAACCGAGTTCAGACACTTCTTCTATTGTATAAAACTTTTCTGCGATCAAATTACCTTCGTTCAAATGCAATCTAAGTTCACGTGAAAAGGATTTGGCAACATCGCATAAACAGGTGAAATACGTGATGCGCGGACAGGTTTGTTCAGTGTTGCCAATCTAGCGACTTTAACTCTTTTTCAACAACAATTTCTTTTAACTTTTATATTGCTTAAATATGGATTTAGTGACCATTTTAGCACCCCATAGTGACAAAATTTAATCTTGCTTTGTTGATAATGAGAAATCTAGCGACTTTACAACTACTTTTTGACGACTTTCCGTACACTCTGTTGGAGACACTGGTTTTTTGTGCAATGTAAATAATGGCGGACAATAAGAAGAAGGTTGATTGTTCTCCAAGTTGTTATCATGTTATGGTGTTTGATACTGGTAAACATAATAAAGCTTTATAAAACGACAATTTTCGTTTAGTAATACAGTTAATTGAAAATTTATGAATGTACCTATCATATCCATTAATAATTAATGGTTGTTATAAACATAATATAATTATAGGTTAATGTTATTTGATACTGCTGAACACGATAGAGCCTTATAAAATATAAGATTGTGTATTAAGGCAAGAAATTGAAAGAAATATACACATATGTACATATATGTACAGAGTGTTCCGCTTATAAGTATAACAAAAGAAATAGCTATAACTTCTGAATTAATACAAGTATATAGTTGAAACCAACTGCTACAAAGAATGAAAACTGGGAATTTTTGTTACCTTATGTTCCATAAACCTCAATATGGCTTCCATTGGTGGCACGGGAAATATCCAACCGGTATTCAACCTCGACCCAAGTGTTATGAAGCATCTGTGGTGTAACATTGTTGACAGCAGCATAAATTCTTTCTTGTAAGTCTGCCAAATCACGTACTGGCGTCCTGTACCTGGTCCTTAACAAACCCCCACAGGAAAAAATCAGGTGGTGTTAGATCTGGTGATCTGGCAGGCCATGTGATGTACGGTGATCCTCTTCCGATCCATCTTGCAGGGAATTGTTCGTCTAAGAATGTGCGAACCATGTTGGCAAAGTGTGGTGGAGCCCCATCTTGCTGGAAAATTGCTCCATCTGGGAGTTGTGGCACAGCATACAGTTGCAACATATCCAGGTACGTGTTTGCAGTGACTGTCTTTTCAGCAAAGAAATAGGGACCAATGATTCTGTCACGCATGATCCCACACCAAACATTCCATTTAGGGGAATCCCGTTGGTGTTCAATTACGACACATGCTGACTGACTAAAGATACGATACGAATTCTCTTATTTAATGATCTGCGCATGCGTGAGTCTTCTAAAAATAAGTAACAACAATGGATTAAAACTTCCCAATTTCCTCTTTACAATGGTACCAATCTTAACCCATTTGCATGCATTGTTATGAAATTATAACTATTTCTTTTATTATACTTATAAGCGGAACACGGTAAATGTACCTAACATATCTATTAATATTAATAATAATGTATATTTTATTTGCACAATCTGTCACTCGTATATTTCAAACAGAAAAGAAATAACTGAACTTGGATCATCTAACTTAATCGGAGAAATTTCTTCAGTCAAAGTTGACTTTAGTTTGATACAAATTAATCTCAGATTAGACTTTATACAACACAAAATCCCAAGTTCAGCTGAAACAAGGATCAATTTAACCTCTGATCTAAGATTAAATGGTTTATACAATCGGGCCTAAGGCAAGTAGTAACTGCTGTGCATAACCAGGATATCGCGAAACTGTAACCCAACCACTGAACGTGCTGTGAACAGAGAGGGGAAAAAGGGAAAACGAAAGGGTGATGAAAAGAGGACGCGATTGGGAGTAATGGCCGGGTGCACAAAATTGCGACCGCGATTCATTTGGAGGAAGAAGGCAGGAAGAAATGGAGAAATATAGACATAATCAAAACGTAGAGACGGAGAGCAAACAAAAAGTGGCAGAACAAAAGCACTTGAGTGCAGAAAGAGGCGAGGGGGAGCGCACAACTTTGAACTAGAACGCAATAATGACAGGTATTGTCGTTAATGGGATAAGCTGTACACAAGTTTTTAATTGCGCCACTAAGCAACACATGAAAATACAAACTATGTGTTAATGGACAAGTTAATTAGTGTGTGTTTGTACATACGTACGCACCAGCGTTGCTATTGTCCAATCTTTAATAATGGAATGTGCTTCACTTTGCCATGGTACAAAATAAAGTAGGGCAGTGCAGAAAAAGTAGATTTCGAAAATTTTACACGACGGAAAGAACACGTTCTTTCAGTATTCTTGATACTACAGATAAAATTATTCATGGCATACTTTTTTGTTTATCTGCAAGTTCTCCTAAAGAATGGACGGGTTACTTCAGTATTCAAGTAAAATAATTATATAATAATAATAATAATAATAATAATAATAATAATAATAATAATAATAATAATAATAATAATAATAATAAATACATTACATATTAATTGCCGAAATTGTGCGCAACCTGACAGGTGTTCAACAAGCAATTCCATGAACTAGAATGTGACTTTTTAATTTAAATCTGAATTTTGATATTGTTCGACAGTCCCTGGCATTAACTGTTTCCAAACAGCGATGTCTTCCGAACACGCTAATTTCGATTGTAGTGTTTCTTCTATATTTCACATTTATGTAATTTAATATTTTCTGTCGGATAATAATAATAATAATAATAATAATAATAATAATAATAATAATAATAATAATAATAATAATAATAACAATAGGGAAAACACGGAAATTTTACTTGAAGCAAGTAGAGCGATCGGTTTGGAAGTAAATCCCGAAAAGACAAAGTATATGATTATGTCTCGTGACCAGAATATTGTACGAAATGGAAATATAAAAATTGGAAATTTATCCTTCGAAGAGGTGGAAAAATTCAAATATCTTGGAGCAACAGTAACAAATATAAATGACACTCGGGAGGAAATTAAATGCAGAATAAATATGGGAAATGCGTGTTATTATTCGGTTGAGAAGCTCTTACCATCCAGTCTGCTGTCCAAAAATCTGAAAGTTAGAATTTATAAAACAGTTATATTACCGGTTGTTCTGTATGGTTGTGAAACTTGGACTCTCACTCTGAGAGAGGAACATAGGTTCAGGGTGTTTGAGAATAAGGTGCTAAGGAAAATATTTGGGGCTAAGCGGGATGAAGTTACAGGAGAATGGAGAAAGTTACACAACACAGAACTGCACGCATTGTATTCTTCACCTGACATAATTAGGAACATTAAATCCAGACGTTTGAGATGGGCAGGGCATGTAGCACGTATGGGCGAATCCAGAAATGCATATAGAGTGTTAGTTGGGAGACCGGAGGGAAAAAGACCTTTAGGGAGGCCGAGACGTAGATGGGAGGATAATATTAAAATGGATTTGAGGGAGGTGGGGTATGATGATAGAGACTGGATTAATCTTGCACAGGATAGGGACCGCTGGCGGGCTTATGTGAGGGCGGCAATGAACCTTCGGGTTCCTTAAAAGCCATTTGTAAGTAAGTAAGTAACAATAATAAATACATTACATATTAATTGTCAATTTTACAACAGCATAGTTACAATATTTACTATATGTCATGGGTTAAGCCAAAGTTGCGCAACCTGACAGGTGTTCAACAAGCAATTCCATGAACTAGATAGAATGTGATTTTTTAATTTAAATTTGAATTTTGATATTGTTCGACAGTCTCTGACATTAACTGTTTCCAAACAACGATGTCTTCCGAACACGCTAATTTCGATTGTAGTATTTCTTCTATATTTTACATTTATGTAATTTAATATTTTCTGTCGGATAATAATAATAATAATAATAATAATAATAATATTATTAATAATAATAATAATAATAATAATAATTTCCCTTTTCTAAGTCTTGACTCAAATTGCCTTTGTAATAAATTACGTAAAATAGTATATTATTTTGTTTTATAGAGGAATTACTTGTCAATAAGTTTATTACGCACAATATATTTAACTTTATTTCAATCGGTAATTATGTATGGAATTATAGGATGGGGTAGCTCATTTAAATCCAATTTTAATCCACTTTATTTATTACAGAAGAAAATAATTAAAATATGTCTTCATAAACCTATTGATTTTCCAGCTCAAAATTTGTTTTTAGACTTTATTGGCTTTTAAGGAACACGAAGGTTCATTGCCGCCCTCACATAAGCCCGCCATCGGTCCCTATCCTATGCAAGATTAATCCAATTTCTATCATCATATCCCACCTCCCTCAAATCCATTTTAATATTATCCTCCCATCTACATCTCGGCCTCCCTAAAGGTCTTTTTCCCTCCGGTCTCCCAACTAACACTCTATATACATTTCTGGATTCGCCCATCTCAAACGTCTGGATTTAATGTTCCTGATTATGTCAGGTGAAGAATACAATGCGTGCAGTTCTGCGTTGTGTAACTGTCTCCATTCTCCTGTAACTTCATCCCTCTTAGCCCCAAATATTTTCCTAAGCACATTATTCTCAAACACCCTTAACCTATGTTCCTCTCTCAGAGTGAGAGTCCAAGTTTCACAACCATACAGAAGAACCGGTAATATAACTGTTTTATAAATTCTAACTTTCAGATTTTTGGACAGCAGACTGGATGATAAGAACTTCTCAACCGAATAATAACACGCATTTCCCATAGTTATTCTGCGTTTAATTTCCTCCCGAGTGTCATTTACATTTGTTACTGTTGCTCCAAGATATTTGAATTTTTCCACTTCTTCGAAGGATAAATCTCCAATTTTTATATTTCCATTTCATACAATATTCTGGTCACGAGACATAAACATATACTTTGTCTTTTCGGGATTTACTTCCAAACCGATCGCTTTACTTGCTTCAAGTAAAATTTCCGTGTTTTCCCAAATCGTTTGTGTATTTTTGTCCTAACATATTCACGTCATCTGCATAGACAAGAAGCTGATGTAACCCGGTCAATTGCAAACCCTGCCTGTTATCATGAACTTACCTAATAAATAAATAAATAAATAAATAAATAAATAAATAAATAAATAAATAAATAAATAAATAAATAAATAAATAAATACATACATAAATAAATAAATACATAAATAAATAAATAAGTAAATAAATAAATAAGTAAATAAATAAGTGAGTAAATAAATAAGTGAGTAAATAAATAAGTGAGTAAATAAATAAGTGAATAAATAAATAAGTGAGTAAATAAATAAGTGAGTAAATAAATACGTGAATAAATAAATAAGTGAATAAAAAATAAGTGAATAAATAAATAAGTAAATAAATAAATAAGTAAATAAATAAGTAAATAAATAAGTAAATAAATAAGTAAGTAAATAAATAGATAAATAAATAAATAAGTAAATAAATAAATAAGCAAATAAATAAATAAGTAAATAAAGAAATAAGTGAATAAATAAATAAGTAAATAAATAAATAAGTAAATAAATAAATAAGTAAATAAATAAATAAATAAGTAAATAAATAAATAAGTAAATAAATAAGTAAATAAATAAATAAATAAATAAATAAATAAATAAATAAATAAATAAATAAATAAATAAATAAATAAGTAAATAAGTAAGCAAGTAAGTAAGTAAATGAATAAAGAAAAAATTAATAAATAAATAAATAAGTAAATAAATAAATAAATAAATAAATACATAAATAAATAAATAAGTAAATCCTTGTTCCACTGTGCAGTTGCAGATCGGATTCTCAAGGCAACAAGAGTTCGATCTCGAACACATCCTAAGGGCTGGTCATTTATCAACGCGACATGGGCCTCGATCTAAGACCCCACGGAACATGTCACTGACAAACACCCATGTCCTAGGCGGGAATTAAACCAACGACTGTGACATCCCCGCAGAATCAAGTCACATGTCCCACTGTCCGAGTCATAAAAGGAAGGCCCGAGACGTGGACCTCACACGATGGCGGGCAGTTGACCTTACAACGTGCTTCCTGTATATCCCGGGACTGTAATGAAAACAGCTGCCGGCGTCGACACCCAGTGGCGCCTTGCCAGCCTGTCAGGAACCTGCGTTACGTCATAAGTACGATCATCTTCTAAAGCACTAAATCAAGTGACGTCGTCGCGGAAGGCGTATGAAATATGTAACGAAGAAGACATTCTAACTAAAAATAAACACACGAAGAGACGAGTCGCATTCTCTTCGCGTGTGGCGATTTATGTAACAATATTTGCCCAGTACCAGCCTACGTACAGGGACATCATTTTATTTTTACTAACATTTCTAATATTAACCTGGCTATACCTTTCTATTAACGACTGAAACAGGAAACACCGTTTTATACCCCTTCCACGACTGCAGTTCGATGATACTGGCGTCAAATACAAATCACTTTACTAGGTATAGGAGGGAAGAAAAGTAGTTCATCCATTTATGTAAACTAGGAAATTTCGCAATTTTGAGTTTGATAATTTTCATTAGGTTTTTGTTTAATCAAAATACAGTACTGTATTATGACTTAGTGTTTTTACACACGAATTGAGCTATCCATTCGGACGTATTAATTATGCAGTGTATATTGTACTGTTACAGCAGATTAGCGTACAATATAGAGAATGAAGTTAAATTGAAAAATAATCATAATATGGATATTTAAACACATTTTTTAAAATGGTGGCCGTTCATTTCGATATAGGCTTCAGTTCTTTTGTGCATATTATCGCACTATAGCCTATTGTACCTAATTCCAATTATCAGTTTCGTCCTTCGTACTAGTAACTCATGTTGAAATAATTCTGTACCTACTCTATAAAAGAGTACCTTACGTACTGTAAATTCAATCTTCACTTCTGCTCGATCCGAAAAGATAAAATCACTCAGACATGCTATCTACTGTCCGTCCAAGTGGTTTTGTCGCAGGGTCGTAGAAAGGGGGGGTCACGTGACAGTTAATTACTTAACGAGGTCCTTTTATTTAAGTTATTTTAAACACTTGTATAATATTACGCAGACGTCCAATTCCTGACTGAAATTAATGTTTTCAGAAAACAGCTAAGATAACCCAGCTACTAGACCTTAACAGAAGGGCGAACAGAAGCAGGTGGGGGAAATCGGGATGCGACGTAGGCAAACGGACGACAGTACCTGTACGAAAATATGATTCAATATTGAAAGCTCTGTCGTCACTGGAAAACGCAAACATATTTCTGGGACGTACTATACTCACCAATTCAGTACTGCTTACGCGCCCTCGGCTCTGTGTCGTGAACGGTTGGAAGTTTACTAGTAGAAGGGGTGGGAGTGAAGTACATTCCAAAACTCAGATACAATAAAAATTGAAGTAAAAATAAAATGATGTCCCTGTACAACCATCATAACATTGCGAGAGCCAATTAATAACGGCAGACTGTATTAATGGACAGACTTGGAAGTAATAGAATAGACTTTACAACCTGCTCCTTCCTGGTGATCATGTAATATGAGGACCAGAAAGTAAAACTGAATATGACGTACAGAGTCATTAAAATATATAGCAGCCGTGCGTACGGCATATTATTCCTGGGGACATGACACGGCTCTGGCCCGTAGTCGGGTCATGTGTTCTTCACTACTATACGCCCCTTGAGTTCCTTCTTCATTTTTTCATTTCGTTATTTCTTCTTTCCTTTATTTCTCCATTTCTTCCTATCTCTATTTCTTTTCTTCTTCATGTCTT